>NC_092036.1:101239644-101544435 GCF_003086295.3 Arachis hypogaea | reverse complement strand
AGATACACTTTAGAGAAAAGCCTAGAGTTATTTTCAGATTTCTTTAGGTTAGCTAAGTGTCTTGTATCTTGTACCTGTTTGGTATCCCTTTCTTAGTTGGGTTAGCACTAAGAGTGAATAGTTGAGTGTTAGCATAGCCAATGTCAAGTTAGGTTAGAACTTGAGTGTGAAATTGGTGTATGTAATACTGTTAACTATAGTGAAATTCTTCCATAGTTGTGGAGGAGACTGGATGTAGGTTGCATAGCACAAAGCAACCGAACCAGGATATATGCTGGTGTTAGCTTTTCTTCTCTGTCATGTTCTGTTTCATGATATTCATGAGACAAAAATAATTTGTCTCATAAATTTCCGCTGCTGAGTTCAAACAGAATCAGATTTGTAACCTTGCTTAAAAAGGGTGAAAACAGCAAACCAAAGGAAGGCATAGATTCAACCCCCCTTCTCTAAGCCTACCACAACCTTCAACTTTAAACCAAATAAATTTAAAACTTAGGATTAATTTAAACTATGTAATGGCCGCAAACCGCTCGTCAGAAAATCTCTCCTTGTTGGCCTTCAAAGTATGGATATACTTAAAGGTCTCTGCCATAATCTTTTTTGGTCTTCATAAAGGTCGCCAATCCACCTGTATACTTTGACGACTTGGGTGAAGCTTTGTTAGCGATGTTCGTCAGACGGCGACGCTTTAACCCCTCATCATTTCTAAAATGGGCCTCTAGTTCCTTCTTGATGGATGGACGGATCCATCTCATTAGGTGGTCGCACCCCTGACGAATGTCGCTCATCATTTGCTGAATCTATTTTGCTATCCAATGGTCAGATCTTCCTTATCATGATATTATGTTCTGTATCCCATATGAATTTTAACTGCACAAAGTAATTCAACAACATTATTTAGTCAAGATAAAATATAGTTCAAATACAGTTAATTAATTCAATATAATTGGGTTCTTATCGCCCACTTCTGAAATCACCACTCTCTGGTCTTAGTCGGGATCGTCGTGTACCTCGGCTACGGATGGTCATACATTGACTTAATGACTTCAAAGACCATCTACTGTGTGCAAGCATTATTGTTTGGTGCAAACCTATCAGAGAAAAAACTTATCATTAACAAACACATACAAACACATAAACTTAAGATTAACAAAAGTAAGATTAAAAAATTATATGTACTCATGTTTGCATGCCATCGACCAAATCCTCAGCTGGATGTCGGGCGGTAGTAGAAGGACATCCTACTTGGGGCACTGGAGGAATTACCCACCACGGTATCTATCGCTAAATCTACATGAGGCATAGTAGAGGGAGGCACGTAGTTCGAGTTTAGGACAATGATAAACTGCTGGTCCGCTAGACCGGCCTATAACATCACAAGGGTCGACGGGGTAGTCGGGGTAAAGGACGATGACTGAAGAGTCCCCGGGAATTTGGTGGAAGCCATCCCTCTACCACGATCACGAGACCCACTCGATTTATCTCTACTACTTGTCATCATGTCTGCAAAGAGAATATACTATTAACAATAATCAACATATATACTACAAAAAGCATTCAACATTTGGATTATTTCAAAAAAAAAATTGACATAATCTCCCCTAAAATTTGACATACATCCACCTATATGGTTCCCACAAATCCAACCAACTTCAATCCACAGCATCATCAGTCAGAACACAATTAAATTCACAATATTTCTAGCAGATTATAATAAGTTGTTTTCACAGGTAGGTAAATTCAAAAGCTTTAGAGTTAACTGTTGCTACTATTAAATATTGCATAATATAGGTAAGTATATTATATAAACTTAAGGCTTGTAACATTTTCTTGATATATTTCCTACTTCAAATATCAAGCATCTTGCACTTCTTCCTAAATCCTAAATCAACATACAACTAATTCATAATTTCTAATTTAACTTCATCCTAAATCCTAAATTAGCATATGATAACCAAATCCTAAATCCTAAATTAACACATAACTAATTCCTAAATTCTAAATTAACTTAACATTAAACCCTAAATTAGCGTATAATAATCAAGTCCTAAATCCAAAATTAACATATAACTAATTCCTAAATTTTGAATTAACTTCATCCTAAATTAGCATATCATAACCAAATCCTAAATTCTAAATTAACTTAACGCTAAATCTTAAATTAGCATATAATAATCAAACCTTAAATCCTAAATTATCATATAACTAAATGCTAAATTAACATATAACTAAATCTTAAATTATTAACTTAAACAAGGAAAAAGAGGGACCATAGAACCTGAGGAAAGAACAGAGAGAAAGTGGGAGTCGCGTCGATTGTAAAACCCTTACTACCAGAAGTCATGCTTCCGGCTGCGCCACTTTGATAGAAAGAAGTATTACAACTACTTTATATACTTAATATTAAAATAGGAGCTTGTGACTCAACACCGTATCGCTGATTTCTCTGATAACCGGAAATAAATACTCTATCTTAAAAAAAACAAGCAAGCATAGATTCATATACAAGACATCTTACATAATATCTTATAATATAATACATATATAAAACATACAACTCCTATCCCTCTTACAAAATTGTAATAACAAAGACGAGGGAAGAAAATATTCTAATCAATACAACAACATATAACCAAACGCAGTATAACTCTCCTTAATGCCTCTTCATCTGGTTCCTGAAAAGGTAAAGCTGTAGGGGGTGAGAACCTAACCACACGGTCTCACCACGGAGTTTCAAAGTTGTCATAAGAAGATATTTAATAAGAAAACTGTTTTCAAGCTCAGTGATTATCATTGCCTTATGAACCTTTTCAAAAACCAATAGGTAATCGTTCAAAACCTTTTCAAAGAAGCAATGTTTAATCTTTCAAAATCCAAAATCTTTCTTTTCCTATAAGAAAAATCTCAATCAGAAATCAACCACGCAATCAAACAACACAATCGTTAATTCAGCACTAAAGTTCATTCTCAAATGTAGCACGCCAGGACAAACACAGACAAGACAGACAAGGAAAGCACAAGTAGGTAGCAGTTACAGCAAATAGTTCAAGTAGCAGTTAAGAACAGTTTAGCAATTAGACAAACCCAAACAAGTTCAAACTCAAGCAAAGCATACAAATGCATATGATGCATGCCTGTCCTATGGCTGATGAGGCTCATCTGTCGGTTATCCAGCCAACCCGACAAGTCTGAATTGTCCTTAAACTGTCCCCCGACGTGCATCCCCAAGAGTCTATGCATAGTTTTTTTCTCAAATAATCAATATTGCTCAATGGGGGTAACATTCCCAGGAATTTATATAGTGCCCGGTCACACTTACGTCGTAGGGTCAACAGAGTATCGAGTTTTCAACCTGGTACACGTGGTGGCAAGCCATGGTACTTTATCCAGGGAACCTCGTATCTCAGATAATTCAAATTCATAAGCCAAATGAATAATTCAAAAAAATCATATTTCAACATTCTCAATCCATATCTCAACATTCTTATCATTCTCAACATCATCATCATTCATCAATCCAAATCTCATTTCCAAATTCATTCAAAAACCATATTTCAAGAAAAAATCTCAATCATCCTTCTTTCCATTCCATTCACTAACAATTCCCAATCCAAAACATAACTCTTCCTTTGATAAATGAGGTAATTTTAAATCATATAATACTTAAAACCTTTTAAAATGACTACATCCAATGAAACTTTTGATTTTATAAAATTTCGACAGCATCTCCTCTAAAACTTGGATTCTGCCACCCTTTCCAGGTCCCATCCAAACATTACTCGAATCTTTTTCAACCATTTCAAAATCTCAAACATTTTCCAGAGTTGAGCCAGTTCCAATACCAAATTACTTTTAAATCAAACCAATTCCAACAGTAAAACTCTTTTTAAAATCAAATCAGCTCAAATAGTAATTCATTTATAAAATCAGACCAGCCCCCAGAATCGATTCATTTATATTACTAAGTAAACTCCAAAACCAAGAAAATTCATTTTTCATAATAATCAAGCAAATAACATTTCAAACCGGTTTTATCAACAACCATACACTACGCACGCAATCAAGCATCCAATAATCCAGTCCAACAAACCATCACATCCATAAGACAAATATAATCATAAAAATATATCTTTTTGCATCAATATCTATTTATCACAACTCTATAATGTGAAATAGATTTTAAGAAAAATCCCTACCACGTTCGCGATTCAACTACGCGACAAACCGCATTTCTATTCTTATCCCACAGCAACAACATTAATACCGACCATCCCCGCAGTAGCCACAGCCTTAGCTCAATCCTAAAATATTAATGTCGCATAAAACTCAATAATCTATAACATAACAACAACTAAAAGAGTTTGGAACAAGGAACAACTTACTGGGCTTATGAATAATCAAGAAAACGGAGCAACAACAGTTCTAGTGACGACGCAGTACCTTGATGCTGTATGCAGCAGCCATAGAACTCAGCAATCAAGACCCGTAACTCGATCCTATGACACCAAGACCTCAGATCCTCAAACAACCTAAAACAGAAATACCAATTTAAAGGTTTTGGAACGCATGGCTTACCCAAACAAGGACGAACGGCTAAACTGAAATAACGGTTTCCGATGGTGGTTCCGGTGATCACCCACGCCACACCCGGTGACCAGAAGGCGACAACGACGGTGCAGCAGTTCAGAACAACAAGCAGTGGCGGCGGGTGACTGAAATAAGCATGCAGTGACGATAAAGGTTCCCGGAATCCAAAAGAACAAAAACCAAACTTTTAAACCCTTACCGACAGTGCGTTCTCCGGCGGCGGCAGCAGGATTTCGAGCGACAGAAATGGCGGTGGCTGGCGTGGGTTTCTCTTTTCTCTCCTCTGCTCCCGAGCTCGCTCCCTCTTGCTCGCTCTGGCTCCTCCATAAGTGGCGGCAACCGACTCCATGACGAGGACAATGACGACGCGGGTACAGTAGCAGCGGCGACGGCTTCACGTTGAGGGCGATGCTAGCGACGCGAAAAGGGTTCCGACACGGTGGTTGGACCTCAGCTCGGCCTCAGATCCCGCTCTCTCTCCCTCGCGCGTCTCTCCTCCCCGCGTGGTCTCCTCGGCGCTGGCGTCAACGGCGACGCGACGCGATGGCGATCCTGAACTGCGCGGCGGCTCCCTTGCGGTACTCTCCTTCTCTCTCAGATCTCCTCTCTCTTCTGTCAGCAGCGGCGGCGACGGTGGCAGTGACACCCACCATGCCGCCTCCCTATTCCTCCTCCCCTTTCCTTCTTTCTTTTCTTCGTTCTTCTGCTTTTGCCCTTTTTCTTTCTTTCTTTCTTTCTTTCTTTCTTTTGATTTGTTTACTGAAGGAAAGAAAACAGGTGTGGTGGCTAGGATTAATTTAGGGGGTTAGAGTTAATTTGGTTAAAGTTAGGGTTTGGATTTAATTTAGGAAAATTTGCTTTTAATAATTTTAATCAAATTAGGATATGTTTTATTAATTTCAAATATAACTTAATCATTAAAATTACTTTAGAAATATTTAATTATCAATTTACTAATTAGCATTTAATTAGGTATTCTAATTTAAGATTAGAAATAATATAATTAATTTTTTCTGTCTATAAAAATTACGGTATTAAATTTCAAAATCTCAATTATTTAACTAAATCGTATGGAATTCTTATTCTTTTTCAACTGTTAAGTTGTATAATTTAAATATATAAAATTATTCAATAATTATAAGATTAAGTAAAATTTCTAATTTAATTGTCAAAACTTGATTTAATTACTTCTAATAAAATAATTTCTAAAATAAAATTTTAATGAATAAATAAATTGAAATTAACTCATAATAATATTTTTTGAAAATTAGGGGTCTTACATCGATGCTGAATGGCGACGGCGTCGGTGTTGGACAACGGCGACGATGTTAGATGGCGATGGTAGCAAACAAACAAAGAGAAAGAGAGAGCTGTGGCTAATGGAGGGGAAAGGAGGAACGGGCTGACGGAGGGGCAAGTGGCGGCGGGGCTGAGGACGGATTGCAAGGAGAGGCGACGATTAGAGAGAGAAAGGAAAAAGAGAGGTTAGAGAGAGGTGAAATTTCAAAATGAAGGAAGAGAGAGTTCGCGCTTTGAATTTTAGGGTTCGTTACTGTTAGATTTATTGGTGGATAAATTTGACGGTAACTCGTTATGAGTCCCAAAAAAACATCGTTTTACTAAAATAAATTTATTGACGGATTATTTCGACGGTATTCAGTATTTTTTTGTAGTGAAAATAATAAAAAAATAAAAATAAATTATGCCTTTTATTAATAATAATTTTATATTAAGATAAATTTAAAATACACTAATTTAATATTTTTAAATATAATATTTTTATTATATTTTATCTTACAAATATAATTTTATATATTTATATTTTTGTTTCAGTGTATCATATCCGTAAACAAAACACAGTCTAAATATCTTATATGCATGGCTCATCATCAAACGGTGAACGAGCTCCACCATTTAAATTAAATTCTGTTGTAAAATAAATAAAAGATATATTAAATATAAAATAAAGATGTATTAATATACTACTCTAGTATTAAAATAATTAGCTCAATAATGCTTTGTATATATATAATAATATTATATGTTGTAATGTGTGTGTATATATATATATATATATATATATATATAAAGATAGAAAAGAGTATAAAAAGTAAAGAGAGAGAGAGAGAATTGTATATATATATATATATATATATATATATATATATATAAAGATAGAAAGAAGTATTAAAAGTAAAAAGAGAGAGAATTGCATTTGTTTATAGCAAGGGAAAGAAAGGGAACATTTTATTGCTTTGTAGTGTAAGAAAGAAAAGAAAGAGTATTTATTTATTATTGTTGTGTGTCCGTATATCACAAACTCATGTCCTATTTATACTTATCCAACATTCCCCTTTTCAAACTTCATTAATATAAAGTCTACCATGGGAAAACAAAGCACCGCATATATTTAATATTGCACAGCCCAATGTTAACTTGATGGACATTCATACTTATCATAACACTCCCCCTTAAATGTCCATTTAGGATTATTGCCTCATTAAAACCTTACTAAAGGAAAATCCTGTGGGAAAAACCTTAGTCAAGGAAAAAGAGTACAATATCCTTTATGATGGGGACTGCCTCATTAAAAACCTTGTCAAGAAAAACCCAATGGGAAAAAACCTGACCAAAGAAAAAAGAGTACAGTCTCACCCTCTTGCCGACATCATTTAATGTCTCGAAATTGGCGCATACCAATCTCATGTACCAATCTTTCAAATGAGGATTTTGGGAGTGACTTTGTAAATAAATCTGCCAGATTGTCACTTGAGCGGATCTGTTGCACATCAATTGTCTATTGATTTTGAAGATCATGAGTGAAGAAGAATTTGGGAGAAATATGCTTTGTTCTATCGCCTTTGATGTATCCGCCTTTAAGTTGAGCAATACATGCTGCATTATCTTCAAACAAGACAGTTGGAGCTATCTTATGATCAATCAGTCCACATGATGACAGAATATATTGAATCAAACTCCTCAGCCAAAAACACTCGCGACTAGCTTCATGAATCGCCAGTATTTCGACATGATTAGAGGATGTTGCAGCAATCGTCTGTTTCGTGGACCTCCATGATATAGCTGTTCCACCATATGTAAACAGGTATCCTATTTGAGATCTCCCTATATGTGGATCAGACAAGTATCCGGCATCTGCATAGCCAACTAGTTGTGATTTGGATCCATAGGGATAAAACAATCCCATATCAACCGTCCCATGAAGATATCGAAAGATTTGTTTGATTCCACTCCAATGTCTTCTGGTTGGAGAGAAACTATATCTTGCTAGTAAATTCACAGCAAATGATATGTCAGGTCGCGTATTATTAGCAAGATACATTAGCGCTCCAATGGCACTAAGATATGGTACTTCAGGACCAAGGATATCTTCATTCTCTTCTTTAGGATGGAATTGATCATTTTCCACATCCAAAGATCTTACGATCATTGGGGTACTTAATGGATGTGACTTATCCATATAAAATCTCTTCAAGATCTTTTCTGTGTATGTTGTTTGATGAATAAAGATCCCACTTTTTATATGCTCGATCTGCAAGCTGAGACAAAATTTAGTTCTTCCAAGATCTTTCATCTCAAACTCTTCTTTTAGAGTTTTTATAATTGTTGGAATCTCTTCAGGAGTCCCAATGATATTTAAATCATCAACGTACACAGCAATTATAATGAATCCAGAAGCAGTTTTCTTTATGAAAACACACGGGCATATATCATCATTCTTGAAACCGTTTTTGGCCAGATACTCAGTAAGACAATTATACCACATTCGTCTAGATTGCTTTAGACCATATAAAGATCTTTGCAATTTGACTGAGTATAACCCTTGCGAATATTCATTGGATGGTTTAGATATCTTTAGTCCTTCAGGGACTTTCATATAGATATCCCGATCTAATGAGCCGTATAAATATGCTGTTACCACATCCATTAAATGCATATGCAGTTTATGATATGCAGATAAACTGACCAAATAACGCAATGTTATTGCATCCACTACAGGGGAATACGTTTCTTCATAATCTATACTGGGCCTTTGTGAAAAACCTTGTGCCACAAGTCAGGCTTTGTAGCGCAAAACTTCATTTTTCTCATTTTTTTTCTTACAAATACCTACTTATATCCAACAGGTTTTACATCTTCAGGTGTACGGACTACAGGTCCAAAGGCTTCACGTTTTGCAAGTGAGTCTAATTCAGCCTTCATGGCTTCTTTTCATTTTGGCCAATCATTCCTTTGTCGACATTCTTCGACTGATCTTGACTCAAGATCCTTACTTTCATGCATGATATTTAATGCCACATTATATGCAAATATTTCATTGACAATTGTCTTATTTCGGTCCCATTTCTCTCCTGTAAAGACATAATTTATTGAGATCTCGTTATTTTCATAATTTTCAGGTACCTGAACGTCTTCTAGTGTTATATCAGAATTTTGGACAACTGCAGGTGTTTCTACTATGTCTTTTTCAATAGGAATATTATTTACCTCTTTTCTCTTTCGAGGATTTTTGTCTTTGGAACCGACAGGTCTGCCACGCTTCTAGCGTGAATTTTCTTCAGTGGCTACTTGTCCTACTGGGACATCAATTCGAATTGGGGCATTTTCCGCTGGTATATAAAATTTAGTTATCCTCTTTGTATTGGAAAATGCATCAGGCAATTCATTTGCTATTCTTTGCAAATGTAGAATCTTTTGAACTTCTAGTTCACATTGCCCTGATCGAGGATCTAAATGCATCAACGATGACGCATTCCAATTAAGTTCCTTTTCAGGAAGCTTATTCTCTCCCCCTAATGTTGTAAATTTTGATTCATCAAAATGACAATCCGCAAACCGGGCTTTAGATACATCTCCAGTTTTTATCTCAAGATACCTCACTATAGAGGGAGAATCATATCCAACATATATTCCAAATTTTCTTTGGGGTCCCATTTTGGTGCAATTAGGTGGTGCAATGGGAACATATATCGCACACCCAAATATTCTTAAATGGGAAACATTTGGCTGCTGGCCAAAAGCTAGTTGCATAGGAGAGAACTGATGGTAACTCGTTGGCCTCAAACGAATAAGTGCTGCGGCATGTAAAATAGCATGCCCCGAAACTGAGGTTGGGAGATTTGTTCTCATAAGCAAGGGTCTAGCAATTAATTGGAGAAGTTTAATAAGTGATTTTGCTAACCCATTTTGTGTGTGAACATAAGCTACTGGATGTTCAACACTTATTCCATTAGTCATACAATAAGCATCAAAGACTTGGGAAGTAAATTCACCAGCATTATCAAGACGAATTGCTTTGATTGGATTTCTGGAAATTGTGCTTTTAATCGAATAATTTGAGCCAGTAATCTCGCAAATGCCAGGTTGCGAAAAGATAATAAGCACACATGTGACCATCTTGAAGATGCGTCTATCAAGACCATAAAATATCTAAAAGATTCACATGGTGGATGAATAGGTCCACATATATCACCTTGAATCCTTTCTAGGAATTCAGGGGACTCAAATTCGACCTTTACTGGTGATGGCCTTAAAATTAACTTTTCCTGAGAACATGCAGCACAACAAAATTCACTAGTTTTAAGAATCTTCTGGTTCTTTTAGTGAATGTCCATGAGAGTTTTCAATAATTTTCCTCATCATGGTTGTTCCCGAATGACCCAATCGGTCGTGCCAAGTTATGAACTCATTTGAGTTAGTAAACTTCTAGTTTACAATGGCATGTGATTCAATTGCACTAATCTTGGTATAATACAACCCAGATGAAAGTGAGGGTAATTTTTCTAATATAACTTTCTTATGTGAATCATGAGTTGTGATACATAAATACTCATGATTTCCCTCATTCATCGTCTCAACATGATATCCATTTCGGCGAATATCTTTGAAACTCAACAAGTTCCTCAGAGACTTGGTAGATAATAGTGCATTATTTATTATAAATTTTGTTCCTCCAGAAACAAAATTATAGCTTTTCCGGAGCCTTCTGTCACATTGCTTGAGCCAATAATAGTATTAACATATTCCTCTTTTGGCACAAGATGGGTAAAATATATATCACTTTTGAGAATAGTGTGCGAACTTGCACTATCCGCAAGGCATACATCTTCATTACATATCCTTACCATTCTCTTCAAAAATAAATAATAATAAAATGAGTAGTATGCACAGTTAAATTGAATACTTGATTAGAATTATTTTTCTAAGAAACACTGTTCATAAAATAATGTCATATACTAAAATTTTATTTTAAAATTTGACACATTTAATGATTTCAAAATTCATAAACATTAATATTTCATTATTTATGTACATCACATTTAAAACTTAAATACATAGAAAATAAAACTTAACAATAAGTTCTTTACATTATTTATTTACATAGATACTTCACAATCCCACATATTAAACTATTCCATCATTAATCAAATGACCAATATTTCCTTCAGGATCCTCAAAGAAATCAGATACATCATAATGAGTGGTGGAGTTCTCAGCATCATTTGAAACAAATTTGTTTCCTTTCCTTTGTCGTCCTTTTTCAAAGATGTCTGGTAAAGATCGACTAGGTGCCTTGGGGTACGACAGGTACGTGACCAATGGCCATTTCCACCACAACGGAAACACTTATCCTCTGTTGATTTATTCTGTCCGATATTCCTTTCTTTATCCTACTTCTGGTGAGATCCTCTCTTTTGAACATAATTCTTTTTCCTTCCATAATTTTTCTTATTATTAAAACCTTGCCATTTGCCTCTTCTAGGGTAATTTACCACATTTACATTAGGAAATGGGGCAGCGCCAGCTGGGCGCGCTTCATGATTTTTCAATAACAACTCATTGTTGCGTTCAGCAACAAGAAGGCAAGAAATTAACTCAGAATATTTTTTAAACCCTTTCTCCCGATACTGCTGCTGCAGGAGCACATTCGAGGCATGGAAGGTTGAGAAAGTTTTCTCCAACATATCATGATCAGTTATTTTTTTCCCACACAATTTCATTTGTGACGTGATTCGAAACATTGCAGAATTATATTCATTTATAGATTTAAAATCTTGTAAACGCAAATGCGTCCATTCATATCGGGCTTGAGGAAGTATCACCGTTTTCTGATGATTATACCTTTCTTCAAGGTCTTTCCAAAGATTTGCAGGATCTTTTAATGTGAGATATTCATTTTTCAATCCTTCGTCAAGATGACGACGAAGAAAAATCATGGCTTTGGCTTTATCCTTCTGGGATGCATTATTTTCAGCCTTAATGGTATCTCCAAGATCCATGGAATCAAGATGGATTTCAGCATCTAGTATCCATGATAAATAATTGTTTCCAGATATATCAAGAGCATTGAATTCAAGATGAGAGAGTTTCGACATAATAAAAAATTTGTTACCTGAGTCTTCCTAAAATTTGATCAGAGTCTCGTGCTGATAACGTGTTGTAAAATAAATAAAAGATATATTAAATATAAAATAAAGATGTATTAATATACGACTCTAGTATTAAAATAATTAGCTCAATAATGATTTGTATATATATAATAATATTATATGTTGTAATATATATATATATAAAGATAGAAAATAGTATAAAAAGTAAAGAGAGAGAGAATTGCATAAATATATATATAAAGATAGAAAGAAGTATTAAAAGTAAAAAGAGAGAATTGCATTTGTTTATAGTAAGGAAAAGAAAAGGAACATTTTATGTTGCTTTGTAGCGTAAAAAAAAAAAAAAGAGTATTTATTTATTATTATTGTGTGTCGATATATTACAAACTCATGTCCTATTTATATTTGTCCAACATTTTCCTTTTCAAATTTTATTAATATAAAATCTACTATAAAAAAATAAAACACCGCATATATTTAATATTACACAGGCCAACATTAACTTGATAGACATTCATACTTATCATAACAAATTCTAAAATTTCTAATGTGCTATCGTTTAGATATAGATAAGCAAGATACTTATTATACATGAAGCCACGGTAGACATTTAATAATTTTATAGATAATCAATTAATCATATACAAGTAGCCACGTTAGACATTTAATATATACTTAATTTTATTGATAATAATATCGTGCAGTGTTAATCCCCTACTATTTATTATAGGGTGGATATCTAGCTAAGTTTATTTCAATAGTTATCCACAATCGCCCGTTTAAGATAAAAAGCCCTTTTCCTTTTCCCCTTCCACGCATTTCCATTCACCAACCCCTGGATGGATAAGAATCTCCATTTATAAAGGTGTACTAATTATTTTTACCAATAATTAGACATCTTTAGTTTCTGGTAGATAATCACATAAAAAATAATTAAAATAGATATCTGTATGAAGATTACTTTAATCATATTTTTTAAAAATAGTTACTTTATTTTAAAAAAATAATTATAATTACTAATAAAAACATATATCAATTGAAATTACAAATAAATATATATAATTTTGTAATTTTATTTATAATTTCAGTTGATATGTTTTTTTATTAATAATTATAATTATTTTCTTAAAAGTAATTATTTTTAAAAAATGTGATTAAAGTAATCTTTATGCAAATATCTATTTTAACTATTTTTCATGTGACTATCTATCAAAAACTAAAGATGTCTATATATATATATATATATATATATATATATATATATATATATATATATATATATATATATATATATATATATATATATAGTTTTGATGAAAATAATAACCTTTTATATTAATATGTTTGACATAAATGAAACTAAACATTTAGTATATCTATAAAATTATTATAAAATCCAAACTAAAAAATATAAATGTTTGCATGGTTTTAAAATTTTTTATTTTTAAATAAAATAATAAAAATTAAAATTTATACTAAATTATTTAATATAATATATTTTAATATTTTAATTATTATTTTTACATTAAAATATGTTAAATACGAGTAAATACTAAAATTAAAGTGAGAAAAATGAGAGAGAAAATAAAAACAACAAAGAATGGTAGCGATGTTTGATTCCATTACTATGTTATGTGATTGATGTCTGTCCTCAAGGTGGGCACCCCAACATGTGGTCCTCATCAAGATTCATTAAGAAAAATATGTTTTGATGAGTTATCAATTTAATTTTTTTTTTTACTATTAATAAGTTATAATCAAACGGTAATGGATTATAATTTAAATGGTAAAAATTTTTCATATCCACTTAAAAAGTTATGAGTTTGAGTTCTTTTATTTTGATAAAAAAAATTAATTAAATAATTTAATTATATATGTTATTTTATATTTTTAAATATTAATTATTAATTAATAAAAATAAATAAATTCTAATGAGTTTTTAATATTCTTGGTACATTAGTACAATACAATATATATGTGCTTACCGCTTAATGCTTTCATATTTTGATGCAACATTTTTACGCAATTCGTGCCCTTCGATGCAGGGTCATTTTTTGTCATCTATTATATATTAATTTTTTTGTCAACATATTTATGAGAGTCCAATATTTAACCTCTATTAGAATAAAATTAGGATAAAGTATTAAATTGATTTTTTATTTTCATACGTAGTTCTATTTTAGTTTTTAAAATTTAAAATATTTTATTTAAATTTAAAATAATTTAATTTAATTTTAATATAATTTTATTGTGAGATCAAAATCAAATAATTAATAAAATGTTTTACATAATAGTTGTAAAAAATAAAATCGATAATTAAAAAATAAGTACAAATTTTAAAGATATAAAATTAACCATAAATGCATCGATATATTATTTATCAATTAAGGCACTTTTTTATATTAGCATCATATAAAGCATTGTCTTTAGTAAAGCCCTATATTAAACTATTATAGATTAGTTTAGATTTAGTTTAGCTTTTTAATTTAATTAGTTACACTGAACTAAAAAACTATGTATATACACCTATTCAGTTATTTAATTAGTTCATCATATATAGTGTGTAATTTGATTCGTTTCAATATTTTTAATTAAATAATTAATTAACATTGAAAGAATTTTATTCTATATAATAATAAGTGAATCTAGTTTGAGCCAGAGTTGTTAATGTCTGATCAAGTTTAGATATTATATAATTAGTTTAAGTTCAAGAAGCTAAGGTTATTGCATGGAGATCAGACTCTCTCGTGCAAATTGCATGACCAGATTAGATATAAATTTTTATAATTAATTTATCCATCAGCTTTATAACATGAACTCAATGAACATGAGGATGTCCATATATGATTGATCAAGCCATATAAACAATATAGATGCCCTGCTCATCCTAACTTGGAGATAATATTCAATTAATTCTCAAATTGAACTTAAAATTTTAATTAGTTGGAGACTTGGAGTTGAATCAAAATGTACTATATACACACATGTACCTTAGCAAGGGTTATAATTATATACTTATAATGGAAATTAAAAGTACCTTAGGAAGCTAATGGACAGACCGACCATGGCATTGCCAACTTGCTATTCGGGGTTAAGCATTGAAATTTGAAGCCAACAAATGAAATACACATATGCACAAATGTAATTTAAAATTTTAATTTCCACTTGGTCTTATTTTATAACTAGTGTGTATAAGAATATAATTATATGTGGAAATAGATCTTAATTTTTTTAATAATTAAGAAAGTAAAGTATACTCTTCAATAATTTTTTTATAGGTTTTTTATTTTATTTATAAAATTAATAGTAAAAAATTATATTTTACTCTCTCAATTATTAAAAAAAAAAAATCTGAGATGATCTATTTTCTGCTATCCAATTAGCATACTAGATTAGATGGTCATTAAATACTGAAACAATATGCATAAAATTCACATAGACAGTATGCTATATGCTATGGCCACTGCGAAATGATGTGAATGAAGTATATTGATGAATGTGGTTATGCATTGTCATTTTGGTTAAAAACAAACACCGCCATTTACTTGCCACAATCCCCAAGGCCATGCCACAGCTTCCAATCAACCACCATATACTATATTCTAAGTACCAATGTACCACCGTCCAATACCCACATACCTCTTAAGTAGTAACATTGGTGGTATGCAATAAATTATTAATTACTGTAACTATAACTAAACAAATTAAATAAGCAAGCATAAGATACCATAAATAATTAACCTTAATTCCATCTATCACAAAACACCTCAAGTTTGATTTCGGGCTCTAAAGGGAAGCACTATTAGACGAGGCACAATAGAGAATGTGATATCTCGGTCTCACCTTTCACAGATGTAATAATAATAAGTTGGAGCCCAAAAAAGAAAAAGAAAAAGAAAAAAGAGTTGAAAGGACATTTTGGCCTCATACTAGGAAGCAAAAGGACAAGGGCCATGAAGTCATTAACCAAGGCAGAGCAAGGGCAAAACTGGCACAAAATAGAAAAAAGAAAAAATGACCCATTGTTGTTGCTTGTTTTCTCTCTAGTCTCTAATATTATTATTACTATTATTCCTTTGTTTTTTTCACCACGATCGTCATCTCAGTATGCAAAAGCGCCACCAGCACCATGCCGAGGAGGTCTGTTTGTGGTGGTTGCTCTGCGGTGATGATTATGAGGAGAGGTTGAAGAAGAAGAAGAAGAGGAACATTTGGATTTGGTAACAGCCTCTTCCTCGTCGATGAAAATCTGCTTGCACCTGCAATCCACGCTACAGAAAGCCCTGTCACCTCTGCATAAATATATTATTCATTCGTTAATAAACATTAAACAATATAATAAGCTTCAACCTTGTTTAATAATTAAAGATCTGAATATTTTCGTGAGAACAAGGAAGATAAAATCATACAAAGCACTATTTACAAGATCTAGGTTTGTACGGAATAGAAAGCAGAAACAGAAGAAAATAAAGATGAGAACGAAGTAACTAACTAACTCACTTGTACATGTAGATGTCATTGCCAGGCAAGAGCCTCTTCCTGCACAGAAAGCATTGTTCTAGAAAAGTAGTGGCTGTGGGTCCCTGAAACGCAAAAGAGTTCTGAGAAGAAGAAGACGGAGAAAGGGAGGAAGAAGAAGGAGTGTCGTTGTTTGTGGTGGTGGTGGTGAGCATCATGGTGGTTTTATTAATGACTTGAGGAATCTGCTTCTTGGTGGTGCTACTACTACCAACACTTTTCTGCGCTTCCAACACTACACTCAGACCCACCATTTTTCATTCTATGGTGGTGGTGGTGGTGAGTGGAAGATCCTATAGTAGGAGACCAAATTAGTTGAATAAATAGCAGAGAGGAATTGAGAAGAGGAAGAAGGAGGAGGAAGAAGGGAATAGTACCATGAGAGGAGTGAGAGTGGGTCCCCTACAGCTATGGAGCAGTAACAAAGATTTTACTGTTTTTCCCATCCAACTGCCACGTACCCCCTACTTTTTAGCTTCCCTTTCATTATCCATTTTTTACTTTTTCAATTTTCAGCCAAAAAATGAGTAAGCTTTTGTCCTTTTGTGTTTTATCCCTCCCAATTGAATTACTCTCTCGACTAATTAGTTCCAACTTAATTAAAGTGTAATAAATATGGTAGGGGTCTTCAACCCTCCTTTGACTCCAATATTCCATTTTTTTTTTACGCTTAATATTTATCATTTTAACTAAATTGATATATGCATAAATTTGTGTTTGTCTTGTTGTGTAAATGTGTCAGCTGGTGGTAGCAACATTTTTGGCGGGGCTTGAGTGGTTCGTGTCCAGCCATCATGGATCCAATATACGAATGTTTATATGATGGTTGAGAGTTGAGAAGGGGGTGTGAATGGCATTTAACTTTTGTGAGAGCTTTTAGGTGAAGCACTGCATGGGTTGTATGACTGTGAACGTTTCAAGGGACACACTTTAGGGTTTGTCTTTTTCCCCCACAATCACACTTTTCTACATACTCCCAAATCAGACCTAATCCTTTTCGTACTACCATATCGGACATGGTAAAACTATGACTACCCCATATATTATTACTTTCATACATACAATGCATCAATCTTTTCCTCCTTTAATTTCATGTCCACATATATTGTAAAATTTACTGATTGATAGTACGGAAGCAAAGTAAGGCTATGCGTGCATGAAAAGGCTTGGGAATAATGGGTTGATTTAAATTTGTATTTTATTATTTATATTACTAGTCTAGCAAAATTTACCATTAATAAGAAAAGAAAGGGTTAGGTTTTTGTAATTTTATTTGTATATATATTGAGGTCAAATGCTGTCATTAATTAAGGCATACCAACGAATCAAATTGATAGACGAACTCCTCAAATATTTTCACTCATCCCACCAACCATGGGTGATATGCCTATACTATTTTATTACTATCATCATCTTCACTTCATATTTGAAAATTGTGTGGGTTTTCTTGTTAAAAAATAAAATAAAATGTGTGCTTGTGTAGTAGTATAAATATAATAATGACAAAAATAATTTTTATCTAAACATAATATAATTGTACAGGTATTATACTATTATTTAACTAATTTTAAATATATATTTTATATTTTAATATATATCTTATATTAATAACTGACTTGATAATTAATTTTTAATATATGTAACATCCTATTACCCTAAATCTTATTTCTAGACATAAAATGAGGGATAACAAAGTGTCACGACAGTTCTAAAGCTCATACCATACTATATATATAGAAAGAAGTAGTAATACTAGGAGTCCGATAAAGAAATAAAAGCTCAAAGTCGCATAAAGCGAAATTACAAAGCGCAAAGCGTTCACACGATAATTAAATGCCTAGACAAGATAAGAACGGTACATATAAATATACAACCTTGCAATAAAACTCCAAGATACAAGGTAGTAGCTAATAGATAAACGAAGTAAATATATATGATATACAAAAGGAACTAGTCACACCCGTGGAGTTTAGGCCGACTAGACAAGAAATACAACAAAGTTTTATAAAAGGCTTACTTCCTATCTCTCAAAGTTAAAAAAAGCAAAAGTCACTAAGACATAAAGAGTTAAACAAAAGATGAGAGAATAACTACCACAAAAATAAAGCAGAATAAAACAAAAGAGAAACCATCCTTCGTTCTGTCACCATGTCTGCAAACTCACCGAGTTAGGTTGCGACCTACATTTGAAAAACAACAACAACATATGGTATGAGAACCGGAGGTTCTCAGTATGGTAACAGTGCCCAATAGATAAGATATAAGGTTCCGGGATGCTAAAGGCAATTCTAGAACTTCACTTCAATACAGATATTCAAACTTAAAATAAATAAATAACTTAAACCATAATCAGGGTAATATAACTTAAGGAATTTCTAACTAAAACTATTCACCGCTGTCGCACAACCTCTACAAACCTGTCCTCTATGCGATCCTATCGCCACCGCCTACCTAACCTCCTCAGCACCAGACAATCACAAATAATGCAAGCAAGTAAAACACAAGTAATATACATGTACAGCAAGTAAAACAACTAGCAAGTAGGCATGTGATTCATTTAGGCATACTGAAGATAAGCAAAGCAAACAAACACATAGAAGATGCATAAGATGAATGCCTGCCTATTGGCTCGTGATATCACTTGTCGGTTTATAAATGCTAATTCGACACATCCTTTCGGATGTAGCTTTTCTGTCACGCTAGGAATATATTGCCCTGCATATTATTGCGCACCCAGAAATATAGTGCCCTACACACTGTAGATCCGTGGATATAGTGTCCGACACAGTTGCGTGCTTAACCCAAAGATATAGTGCCTAACACACTCTTGCAGCAGAAAAGGTTATCAATCATAATTCAACCCCAGGGATTTATAGTGCCTTGCACACTATCATTCCAAGGATATAGTGCTTGTCACACTTTCATTGCATATCCAACAAATTCATCATCTCCTTATCTCTATCCATTCTCAACTCTCAAGTTTCAGCATCCCAGGGATATAGTACCCTGCACATTATCGTTCTAAGGATAGAGTGTCTGACACACTTCTTTCAATAGCCAACAAGCTCATCATTCCTTTCCAAGATCCAACCTCAACATAAACATCATTACTTCTTAGTTTCTCAAATCCATCACAAGCATTGTCGTTTTCTCAAATTTTCCTCGATTTAATACTTCACAACTCAACATTCATCAACCTTACCCACAATCTTTCAAAACCTAAGCCACCGTCTTTTAAACTCATAATAGAAAATATATAATCTTAAGTCATTTAACTCATCCTCAATAGCTCACAGCCAAAATACTGTTTATAAGTATTAAACATAAGTTAAAGAAGTTTGGAAATTTAAAGGAACATTTAAAGTGAAGAAAAACAAGTTTTCAGCAAAACAGGGGTCTCGCGTATGCAAACCTTTGTCCCGCGTACGCACAAGGAGAAAAAAAACGGTGGTCGCGTATGCGACACCTCCCTTGTATACGCGAGAATCCCAACCCGAGGAGAATACATGCTCGCGTACGCATGCCAACAAAATACATGCTCGCGTATGCATGCTAGTGTCCACGTACGCGAGACCCCCAAATAGTGGAGAATGTCCGCGTCACATGCACAAGTCCGCGTACGCATGCTGTATTAGACTTAGAAAAATTTTAAAGCTGCAGAATTTCAGATTTTTGCACCGAACTTCAAACGCGCATAACTTTCTCGTTTTAAAATATTTTCCATCCGTTCTTCAAACGACTTAAAGCTCTCGGACCCAACTTTCATTAAAATTTAGTTTCATAAAAAATAAAAGTCCGGAGGCCAAGTTATGCCTCGTCAAAATTCATCAAAAATAAGGTTTTACAAAGTTTAGCAAAATTGTCTAGTTTTCAAAACTTCAAACCAAACCAACTTAAACATACATCAAAGTAACCCAAAACCCATAATGTGCACTCTCCAATCATTTCTCAATCAATCAACCATCTATACTATTTAACAACTCTAAATTCAACCTAAATCACCCCAAAACTTATAAATTCCATCATTATTCAACTATACAACATCCAACCTTTAATATCTCAATTTATCAACTCCTTCAACATTTATCAATCCAAACACCAATTTATCATTATCAAAACTCATAATCCTCTTCATTTATTAACAATATCAATACTCACCATCCATCATCAACAACATCAATATTCATCATTAATTATCAACCAAAATCAATAATCATTACCAACATTAACAAATATCACAACTTATCATCAATACCAACTTCATGTCATCACATAAACTCCATATAAAAAGAACAATTCATACAACTCATACAATTTTTTCAATCTCCATCAACATGCATATACCACAAACACAATTCAAACAGCCATATATCCAATTCAATCCTATCCTATGGTCCACTAGCCTAAGTTTCATGAAACATTACATATTACCTAAAGGAAATCGAAACCATACCTTGGCCGATTCCTAATATGCTCAAAAGAAAATAAGCTTTCTGCCACGCTTTTTGAGCTATCGGGACGCTTTTGAAAGGGTCACATCTGCCAGCGTGCCAGTTGCTCTATCGCCACACTTTTTTTGTTGGCACGATTTCATCTCTTGGCACGCTTAAAAAGTGTGGCCATAGGTCTTAACCTATAGCTATGCTTGAGAAGCGTACCGAAAAGTGTATATAACGCCACGCTTTTAAAGCGTTTCAGAATGATTGTTTTGGGTACTCTTTAAAAACGTGCTGATAGGAGAAGATACGGCTACACTTTTTAAAAGTGCCAATAGGGTAAACATATGGCTATGCTCCAAAAGCGTGGCTATTTGTAAATACAAAAAGATACGGCTACGCTTAAAAAACGTGCCAATAGATGAAGATATGGGTACACTTTTAAAGTGTGCCTGTTGCCAAACTATAGCCACGTTTATTAAGCGTGCTTGTTGAGCCTAATATTAAGATATAGCCACCCTTTTTAAGCGTGGCCATAAATTTGGTCAGAATTTTTTTAATTAATCTTCCTAATATTTCGTGCAAATTCATATATAATTTTCAAATCATAGACCAAAATAATTATGTATAATGAACTAATCCAACATATACATAAACTCGTCACCACAAAAGTAGACTTTGAAAACAAAGTACCAAAAAGTAAAGCCATAACAAGTAAATAAAAATTGCAATTCCAAGAAGTGTCACATATCTACTTTTTTTATATACTTAGTTACAAAATATCAAATTTTATGAGTAGTGTGATCATCTATTATGAGCTTCATTGTTTTTACCACTATCCTACAGAATTTTAAATAATCTTGTGTTAGTACATGTTATAAAGGCTACTTTAATTTAGTCCAACAAATTTAATTCCAAATCCAAATTAATTAAAAATGAAAATGACAAGGCAACTTTAATTAGGTCCCACAATAATGCATATTTAACCATTAGAACAAAAAAACACAAATCAAAAACAAAAGAAATAGTCCTATACAAAGTCACAAGTCACAACCATATGCTCCCCTTGGTACTTTTTTATCTAGCACCATTGATAACATACCTATCTTAATTTAGCACATACTTTATTTTTGTTGAAACTAAGAAAAATAAAAGGTCAGCTCCTGCAATAATTGAATTAAAGACATATACTTAGTTCTTTCTATTTATCTACGAAAATTGAAAGAAAAACTCATGACAAAGCAGCAAATTAAGCAATCAATAGTACATATTTAACCTAAAAGTAGAAATAAGGCAAGAAACTTGCCAAAGTCAACAAATAGATGAGAAGATAAAACATAGAAAAACTGATAGTTAAGCAATTAACAGTACATATTCAGCCAACAGTACATTACAAGAAAATTCAACAACCAACAGTATATATAAGGATAAGGTATTCTTTGCAATTTGCAAATCAGCAAACTATAGTACTAGTATACAGAGTCCTCAATATTCAAAGAGAAAAATGCACTTAAGTGAAGGTAAATTTTAATACAATTGGGCGTGATGTTGATAAAGCAAACTAAAAACAAAGTGTATGTGTTTAAATAATTTAACTTTTGTTGCAGTCTCAAACTAAAAGAAGTGAGAACTCACAGCTTAGAGCGGAAAATGAGAAGCTCAGAGCAGATAACATGAGGTTGGATCCTCATTTATCGAACTCTACCCTTCTTTTAAATCGGGGTTGTAACTTAAATATGCCTGAAAAAAAATCTGCCCACTGTAAGAATACTAGAACAAATATAATTGACATGATATTAAAAATTAAATCCAATACAGGTAAAACTTTTTCGAAAAGGAATGAAATGAAATATTAGAAAGACATGTTCCTTCTCGGTGGTACGTGTAGAAGCAGTAGTAACCTTAATTAGTAGTTATTAACCAAAATCAAACCTAATTTGACTCGTTAATTACACTAGTTAGGCGAAGAGAACGAATAAAAAAACAAAACAGAAACGAACAAATTAAAGGGGTTAAAAAAATTGAAAATGAAGAAGTAGCATTAGCATGGAGCAGTGTTGATGATCATGATCATCATAATCAGATTAAACAAAAATATGTTTTATTTTTATTATTGATTAAAAAATAATTTATTTATCATCTTAATTAATCTCATTTATTATTATTATATTTAATTTATAAAAAAGTGAATTAATAATCATATTATTATTTATCAATATGTCAATCTTTATAATGAATAAATAAAAATATTTAATATTTAAAATTTGTATATCATTTATTTTTATATACGTTGATATATTTCTAAATTCTTTTATTATTTTTATATGTTACATGTTTACTTCCACGGTTTAAAATTTTTAAATTCGTCACTGTTTACCATCATTCAGTTAAATAGTTCCTCTCGTTCAATCAAATAGTTAATTTATAAACTGTACCGTTTGTACATTTGCAGAAATTAATGAATAGGAGGAAAGGGAAAAAGGCAAATACTGAATACAGCATGCATATAATACCAAGTGAAGGTGAATTTTAGATTTAGTTTCATAAAATTTTTATTTTTTAAAAATAATTTATAAAAGTTAATTTTAAAAGTTAACTTTTTAAAATGGTAGCATCTGTGTTTAATAAATTAAATTAAAAATAATTTTTAATAAATATAAATAATAATAAGTGTATTTGATAAATTAATTTTTAAAATTTAAAAATATTATAATAAATATTAATATAAGAATTAAATTTAAATATTAATTAATATATAAATTTATATTAAATTTTTTAATTTTAATAATTATAAATTAATTTTAAAAAATATTTTTTTAGATATTTTTGAAAGTATCTTAACTTTTAAAAATTACAAACACAAATGCATAAACGGTTTGACTTATCAAACACAAAAAAATTATATTTTTTCAAAAAATTTTACCAAATCAAACCTTAATCTTCTCATCTCTCAATGTATATATATAGAGGTAAATATCAAATCGGTACCTAAAAGATTTTGGCGCTGACAAAATGGTACCTGACTTTTGTTATTGACAAAATAATTCCTAAAAAATTTTAAAATTTGACAAGCGTGTCTCCGAGTTCGCTGGAGCAAATCTTCGGCAAGCACAATGCTGACATGGCCACCGTATTTTGCTGACCTGGTAAATCACCCCCCAAACCCTAATCCCTCCCTCCCATCGCAGCCCCTCTTTCCTCTCCCTCCCCATCGCAACCCCCAACGCACACTCTCCCCTTTTCTTTCCCTCTCATCGCAGTTCCCTTCCCTTTCCTTCCCTCTCATATCATCTCATCTCATCTTATTTCTGGAACAAAGAAGAAAAAAAATTTAATACCTAAAAATCTCATCCCTTTAAAACAATCACAAACTAAAAAATTTCATCCCTTCAAAGCAATCACAAACCAAAACGAGAATCTGAGAAAAAGAAGAAGAAGAAGGAATAATGAATCTAACACTAGAGGAGCTGCAATTCCTAAACATCCCAGAAATCTTGAGAAAATCAATTTCAATTCCAAAGAAATCACCGAAGACGTTCTACCTCATAACCCTAACCCTAATTTTTCTCTCTCATTCGCAATCCTTGCACACTCACTCTTCACACACCCACTCCTTGCTCAGTTTAAGAACCCTTATTAAGACTCTTCCCAAACTAACCATGAATGGACTCTTCTCCTCACAATCCAATTCTGCTACTTTCTCTTCCTCTTCGCCTTCTCTCTTCTCTCCACCAACGCCGTCGTCTTCACCGTCGCTTCCCTCTACCCCAACAAAGATGTTTCATTTTCCTCCACTGTCTTTGCAATCCCCAAAGTCTTCAAGCATTTGTTTATCACTTATTTTTGGGTCACACTTTTGATATTCATCTATAACTTTATTTTCGTGATTTTCTTGGTTTTGCTTATTATAACAATTGATATCCTTCCCTTCCTTTGCAGTTTTTTGCTATTATTGTGGGTGTGTTGGTTGTTGTGAATTTGGTGGGATTGTGAATTTGTTTATCTACTATGTCGGCGCAGAGTGTATGTTCCCCTCAAGAGCAGCATTCAAATGGATAATCTAGATATATAATCAAAGGGAAAGAAATTTAGTGGTTTGTAACTGAATTTTTTTTCTTTTTTTTTTTAATGTAAGTGATGGAATAGTATAATACATTTGAAAAGAAACACAAATGACATTGGTATATTGTAATTTGAATTGTGATATTGTGTTTTGTTGTGTGTGCTTCTATCTGTGTTTTTATATGATCTGCGATGAGAAGGAGAGGGAAGAGGGTTGCGATAGGGAGGAAAAGGGACGGGAGAATGTGCATTGAGGGGCTGCGATGGGGAGGGAGGGGAGGGGGTTGCGTTGGGTGGGGGTGGGCTGCGATGGGGAGGAAGATGGAGGGGAAATCTGCGTTGGGGAGGGAGGGATACGATGGCCATATGAGCATTGTGCTTGTTGGAGATTTGCTCCGGCGAGCTTGAGGACACGCTTGTCAAATTTTAAAATTCTTTGGAGACTATTTTGTCAATAACAAAAGTTAGGTACCATTTTTTTAGCATCAAAATTTTTCGTGTACCGATTTAATATTTACCTCTATATATATATATATATATATATATATATATATATATAGAAGATGAACTATATATATGATAAAGATATAAGGTTAAGACCTACATTTTAAACAATAATAAAATAATAAAAAATAATTATAAAAAAATTATATTCTCTTTATACAATTTTAATATGTATAATAGACTATCTCTGTATATAATTATATATATTCTTACAAATTATGAAAGGGAAAGCACCTACGGTCTCTGCTTCAACGCACACGCACTCACATCACAACCAAAATGACACAACAATCACAATAAATAAAAAGGAAAGAGAGACGCAAATGCTGCACGCATGCTTGTTTAGAGACTGCGCCGCCGTATAAGAATAATTTGCCTGTATATTATTAAAAGAAAAAACACTTTATGGAAGAAAAAATGAAAAAAAAAAACCTCTTAAAACATGACCCAAGTCGCAAAATTCCTGAGTGATGCAAGATCTATGTAAGCATATATGGTATTTGTATGATATTTAAATACACATGGCATTATTTGACAAATTAACGTACCCAATGGTATTTGATATATATTATTCTCATGCTTGTCACTAATCGCTTTACGTACGCTATCCAAATTGTATTATACATCTGCCGCCAACCTAGCTCGCTAGCTAGTAGTCCATTCCAACAAGAAAACGATATATGAATAAATGCTTCTCTTCTTATCTACAAGTACAGGTTAAGGACCATAGTCCATATAATAGCCTAATCGCCGTTAGTTCTTGATGAATCAACCCAAGTGTACTAGCCATATAACATTTATATTAGAAGAATGGTAAAATATTAAAAAAATTTATTGTTTTTTGCCCGTACTTAGTAAATATTGTTTAAAAATATGAGTTAAAAGTATATATGTTATTGAATTTTTAGACTAAAAAAATTAAAGTAATGACCAAAAATACTAGTAAAAAATAATAAATTGTGTTGGTTCTTGAGGTTTTCTCTATTGATTGATGAAGGTTTTGAGCGTTGTGGTTGAACTAATCCTATTGGTATTTACGTATGTGTGTGTACTAATAACACTTGTATGTAGCACCTGGTGAGGGTCGTTGCCATAATAATAAAGATAGATATATATGCAGGTCTCGATTATCCTCGTATAGTGTACTAGGCTTGAATTGGAGAAGACATTATTTATATTTGTTCGGTACACCACGGGTTTATTTTCAATTCACAATTAAACCTGCTTCTAACCCAACCAAAATAGAATAGCCTAAGGCCCTAAGGGTATTTCCCTTTACTCTGTTGCAACTACGGCAACTGAGTTTGATTATAATAAGAGTCTCGAGAGAATATCTCTTTTCATTTCCAGAAGACTAGACCTATAAAACTGAAACTTCTAATTAAAAGACCAAGTATCTTCAGAGTTGTTTTGAATTGTTCGTTGAATCCAAACTTCTTGTAACATGAAAACTAAATAAATAAAAATTGGTTTGAGTAATTTTTATATAAAAATAATAATTGAGATGCAGACTCATTATATGAAATCATTTAACTTTTTACTATTATTTTCACATTTTTTATTGTGGTCAGGGGGGTGAAGTGTATTCAGTACCACTGCTTTTCCTCCTTTTTAAGTTGTAATAGGCTTCTTCTTGTGGGTCTATGGGGCATTTTGAATTTTATTGTTAGTCGTCACCCCAAAACAAAAATGGTGGTTCCTATGTTCTCTGCCAAGGCTAACAATTCCTTTTACAATTGTGTCTACAAGTGCAGACCCGTTTTGGGTCATAACCGCCGGTGAAATATTTCCAAATTGAATCAACAAAATGAGTGCCTACAAAGGTAAGGCCCAATTATAATGTTTGGCCCATGTAGGTACTCCCTCTATGGATATGTTATTATATGGTTAAAATATATTTTTTGTTGTTAACATTTTCGAAAAATTTTAAACATATCCATAATATTTAATTTGTTTTAAATGTTGTTAATATTTTTTATAAGTTTCAATTTTATATCTACGGATAGAATCAGAATTGGTACTAGAAAAAATAATTTTTTACTACTGTTTTATTAGCTTAAATGTGAAATATATATACACATACACATACAGATGCCAACTCATTTTAACAAATCATTAACAAAATTTAACAAAAAATATTTTTCTCTAAATAAGGTTAGCCAATTAACTACAATAAATAAATAATAATTATAACAAATAAAGCAAGATAACAGCTAATACTCTCTCTTAAATTAGAGAAAAGATGTGAATAATTCCCAATTTGCTTATCAAGTTCTTAAACAAGGTAAGCTGCACATACTTTGTTAAAATATCGGCAAACTGATGTCTTGACTACACATGCACCAATTTTACGGTACCGTCTTGTACACGTTCTCGAGCAAAGTGGCAATCCATTTCAATATGCTTGGTACGCTATGGAAGGTGGGATTCTCAACAATGTGGATTGTAGCTTTGCTGTCACAGAAGATGAAAGGCGGGTCAACTTGTATCTCAAAATCATGAAGCAGCCTCATAATCCACACAACTTCAACAGTGGCACTAGTGAGTGCTCGATATTCTGCTTCAGTCGTGGACCTCGAAAATGGTGTCTTGTTTTTTCGACTTCCATGAGATTAGAGAATTGCCAAAGAAGACGCAATAGCCGGTAGTGGATCGTCTGGTTTCGGCACAGCTCTCTCAATCAGCATCCCCATATGCCTTGACCGATAAAAGGGAAGAAATCGAAAAAAGAAAGCCCTACCCAAGTGCAGCCTTCAAATATCTCAAAATATGATAGATAGCATCCAAATAGGTAGTGCGAGGAAAAGACATGTATTGGCTTAATTTATTCATATCAAAGTAAATATCGGGTCTTGAAATAGTGAAGTAAAGCAACCTGCCAATCAACCTCCTATATTGTCCTGCATCCTCGAGCAAATCTCTATCAGTGGCAATAAGTTTTATTTTTGGATCCAAGGGTATAGAGGCAGGTTTAAAATCTGAAAACCAGCGTTTTCAAGCAAAGAAATGGCATAATTTCGTTGAGACAAATAAATGATTTCCTTAGATTTTGCTATCTCCAATCCAAGAAAATACTTCAAGAGGCCAATCACATTGAGTTTGAAAAGACCTTGCAAAGTTTGCTGAGTTTGGGTGAGTACATCATCAAGTTTACTAGCAACAATGATATCGTCGACATATACAAGTACCATGACAAATGAATCATCTGTTCTTCTATGAAATAGAGAATAATCTGATTTTGACTGAGTGAAACTAGCACCAAGCAAAACAATGGAGAACTTAGTAAACCATTGTCTCGAAGCCTGTTTCAAGCCATGGATTGACATGTTTAGTTTGCATGCAAGCTTCTCCCCCTGCTCCCCTTTGCTAGGATATCCTTGAGGTAATTGCATATACACCTCTTTAAGATCACCATTCAAGAAGGTATTATTAATGTCTGACTGCAACAATTTTTAATTCTTCACAGCGGTAACAGCAAGGAGTAATCAAACAGTAGTGAGTTTGGCAACGGGTGAAAAAGTATCCTTATAGTCTACACCAGCTTGTTGAGTGTTTTCTCTAGCAACCAAACGAGCTTTGCATCTATCAACTGACTCATCTTGCTTGTGCTTCACCTTTACACCCATCGACAACTTATGCGATGTTTTTTTATCAGAAGCGGAACCACCTCCCATGTACGGTTATTCTCCATAGCTTGTAATTCCTTGGCCATACCATGTTCCATTGAGGATATTTGGCAGCTTGGTGATAAAATTGGGGTTCATAGAAATCAGAAACTTGTATACAATGATCCTTGTATGTTAGACTCAATCTTTCATAAGAACAAAAATGTAACATTGCAAAGAATTCACCACATTGTTGCAACGGTAGTCTGCAAGATAAGTAGGCACCCTATGGAGTCTCTGGCTTCTTCTCAACGGCTGTGGGGTTTCAACTAGTGGTTGTGTCACAATAAGAACGAGTGTAGCAAGAGTAATGAATTAAGGTGTGTTAAGAGAAACTTCAAGTGGCTTACGAAGAATATGATCATCAAAAGGATCAGGTAAGGAAGAATCAGTGCTACCAAGCTTGAAGGAAAAATTCAATTCGCAAAAAATTACATCTCTTGAAATAAAAAACTTTCTATTCTTGAGATCATATTTGTACCCTTTGTAACATCTCGGATAACCAAGAAAAACTACTGGAATGGCTCTTGGTGAGAACTTGTTTCTAGAAGAAGGCAAAGTTGAAGCATAGACAAGGCATCCAAACACCTTTAAGTCTTCATATGCGGGTGCCTTGTTGTAAAGTAATTGGTAAGGAAACTTCCAACCAAGAATAGAAGAGCGGGATCTATTAATCAAAAAAGCACACATTCCCTCCAAAAATAAATTCAACGAAGGCATATACAATACTTCAGTAAGGGTAAGAGTTTGAGATAAGAAAATAAATCAAAAAGCAACTACAGGCATGCGAGTATGATTAGGGAGAACCACAAACTTATTTGCAAACCAAATTGAAGGTTTGAAATTGGCCAAAGTATAGGTCACATGGCAAGTAGCGCCGAAATCTAAGATCCAAGATTTAACTCTAAGTGCGGAAATTAAAGCGATAGAGAAGAGTTTACCTTCCCCTGCACTTGAAGCTTCAATAGTGATAATAGCTAGTGGGCATTTTGGATGGAACTTGTGTAGAAAAGAGTGACAATAATTGTTGATATTGTTGAAAAGTGAGCTGAAGAGGAATGTCCTGACTTGTGTTCACATGGTTGACTTGAATTATGGTTGGACTTTGCTTTTTGTAATTAAGTGGATAACCATGCAACTTATAGTATTTGTCCTTGGTGTGGCCGAGTAAATTGCAGTGAGCACAGATCAGATTATCTTTCTTCCCTTGCCGGATCTTGTAGTTGCACTGTGTGTTCTTCACAGCAAAAGTCAATTGCGTCTCATTACTTGTTGGAAGAGCAAGAGTTTGTCCTCGTTGCTGCTCTTCTTGAACGATTAACAAGAAAACTTCAGAGATGCTAGGCAAAGGCTTCATTTACAGAATTTGGCTCTGAACTTGATGGTACACATCATTCAATCCTATGAAGAATACGAGAACAAATTTCTCATCAACATGAGTTAAAAATTCACAAGCACCGCCACAATTATAGCACACTGAAGGTCGAAAATGGCATAATTTCTCCCACACACACTTTAGCTTAGTAAAAAATTGAGAGACGGAGAGAGAATATTGTTTTAGATTGATTAACTCTTTTCGAAGTTCATGTTCTTTTGCCAAAATTGGTGACCTAGATCTGTCCAAATCTCATGAGCAAAATCAGCAAAGATCAAGCTCGATGCGATCTCTTTGAAAACAAAATTGAGAATCCAGGTGCTGACGATGTCGTTCAGACGATTCTAGTGGAGCTTGGAAGAATGAGATGCACCCTCCTCAGGTAGCGAAATCGTGCTGCCAACGAATCCAAACTTATTTTTTCCATTAAGCGCCATTTCTATCGATCTCTTTCATGAAGGATAATTATCACCGGTGAGCACTTGCATGACCAAGGCAAAGTTCGGTTGATCGGAGGAATGGAGCAGAAAAAGATCGGCTTCATCAATCGCTGCCATTGCAAAAAAAAAAAATTGAGGTTGGAGAGAAGGGAAAAGAGAAGAAATAGAAGAAGAGGAAAGGAAGGTTCGAGAAAGAGAGAAGAGAATCAGAGAAGAACGTAGAGAAGTATGAGAAATTCTTTTGATACCATGTTAGAACCAGAATTGGTATTGAAAAAAATGATTTTCTGCAATTGCTTTATTAGCTTGGATATGAAATATATATACAATACCGACTCATCTCAACAAACCACTAACAAAACCTAATAGAAAAAATTCCTCTCTAAATAAGGCTAACTAACTGACTGCAGTAAATAAATAACTATCATAACAAGTAAAGCAAGATATCAGCTAATACCTACATTAATTTTTTATAATCAATCTATAATAACGTTTTTCTTTTTAATTTTATCCTTCTTTCATGTACTACTTTCTTCCCATGTTTTTTCATCATCATACACTCTTTTTTTCCATCCTTCTAACATAGCTTAAATCCACCCTACTGATCTACCCCCACAACTTTGGTCGAGTGTTGCACCACCGCACCATCCTATTGCACCACCTTCACTTTCATTATTACTAGCTACTCGATCATTCTACCTTTGCACCACCACATTTCACCACTTTACGATCTCCCTTAATACAGCGTCCCATCATTATCATCATCAACGTTAATATTAACAAAATCACGCCTTTTTAACCTACCACGATCCTTCATTGTCACCGTTATATTGTTACGCCACCTTCGCTTTTCCTCTTTCAAGTCTCACCTTTTTTTATTTTAATTTCAATTTTTTATTGATTTCTCATCGTTCTCTGTTGTATGTTATTTTGTTATTGTTAATAATAATTTTGTAGAGTTAAGGCTGAATTTATGATGGAAGAGTACAAGATTGTGAGTTATGGTAGTGAGAAAAAAAAGGGCAAAGGCTTGAGAGAGAGAGAGAGAGAGAGAGAGAGAGAGAGAGAGAGAGAGAGAGAGAGAGAGAGAGAGAGAGAGAGAGAGAGAGAGAGAGAGAGAGAGAGAGAGAGAGAGAGTTATAGGTAATATGGTGGGTGTATTCTGGGGTGAGGGAGAGGGGTAGGGTAGTGCAGTGCTAGTGGTGTAGTGAGTGGTGGGTGGTGAAAAATTCGTGGTGAGGATTAGATGACAATAGTGACTGGTGGGTGCAGCGGAAAGAAATATGTATGTGTAATGATGTTGATGTTGGTGATAATATGATGATGGTTGTTGTAGAGAGAGGAATAAATTTAGATAGAAAAATATTGACTAAAAAAATTAACAATAAGAGTAAAAGAAAGTTTAGGGAACAAAATCTATATCAACTAAACAAACTTTTCGAAGAATTATTATTTTAAAATTTTAAAAATTAGTTTTGCACTCAAAAAACACGTATCCTCCAATTTCCTTCACCACTCTTCTCCTTTTTCTCTGCCTCTCTTCTTCTTTTTTTTTGTCTCGTCCTCTACATTTTTCCTCCTCCTTCTCTAGATCACTTTTAAAAGTTCTTGTACAATGATTTTAGGTGTTTCTTTTATTATATTTTGGATATTTTTTTTGTTAAATTTTAAATATTCTTTTTACAATAATTTTATATTTTTTAATTTAATTTTAGATGTTTCTTTTTTTTGTTTTGGATATATTTTTTTAATCAAGAAACATAAGAAAAAACTATACATAACAATCATCAACATCTAAAAATTCTGAAAGAATAACATCCAAAATCATATACAAAATAATATCCAAAACCAATGAAGTGATGGTGTCGTATTCTTTCGCAGCATACTTAAGAGCACGACAGAGAGGCTGACCACGTCAAAAAAAGATACATAAAAGAGAAAAAAAGCGCGGTAGAAGAAAGCAAGGATATGATAGAAAGAATCGAATGTATAATAGAAAAAAGTAAGAATGCGTAGAGAAAAGCACATACACAGTAAAAGGAGGCTTTTTTTTGGGAGGAGATGGAAGAATGATGTGGAAGAAGGAAGTGAAGTGATTAGAATTTTATATGGTTTTTATTTTTTTACTGTAGTAGTAAAATTAACTTTTTAAAGTGAAATACATATTATTTTTAGTGTTTTCTAGATTTTTTTTACAATTTACTTAATAGTTGGCTGATATTCTATTTAGTTATCTAACACGATTGAATAAGAGTAAAATTAAAATTTATCAAAAATATTAAAGATAATATTAAAATAAATTAAGCGTTAAGAATACTTTTAAAATTTTTTAAAAATATTAAAAATAAAAATATACTTTATTTTTATTATATTATTTTGATGGACTCATTTCGTTATTATTTTTTTAATTCTTTTTCCAACCTAATTACATTAATTAGAAATACAGACCGAATCCAATACATACATGGTACATGTCAAGCCTACAAATCTAGCTAATAAAAATTATATAAAAATAAACATAACCAAACAATATTATTGTATTAGATAAATTCTAATAATATATTAGAATTAAAATTAAATAAATTTAATTTAATTTTAAAAATTAATTCATAAGATAAAAGATATTTTATACTTGTCAAACATTTAAAAATGTAATAAAAACATTCTTTGTTATCAAAATACGCAAGAAATTCTCATTAATCACGATACTAAAGATTAAAATATTTACACAAAGCATTAAGAAATTTAGTAATAATGATGTCGTTAAATATAGTATGAAAACACACCGGCTCCTTCCCTCTTTCTCTATATGAAAACAATTTTGAAAAAGATTCTAGAAAACTTTTAATGTAAAAAATATTAATCATTTAAAGAATAAAAAAAATCTAAAAATGCAATTTCAAAACTTAATTCACACACTTCTCATTCAGGGTTAGTTATTTGAGAAAAACCGTTACATGTCGCTTTCTTATCGATACTTTTTGTGCCAAACTTGTTCGCATATGACTAAATATCTAACCTGATCTATTCAAATGGAAGTGAAAGGGAAGTGGGAAGGGACGTGCCACTAGATTATTGGAACATATATGAGTCACTACTGCAAAGAATACCTTCAGTAGTGCCTGAAAGAGATTACTTGTTCAAAGTATATATAAAAAGAAAATCTCAAAGATATATATATTGAGGTGATCATTATTGATTATAACTTGCATATAATTGTCATGAAAGACACTTCTTATGTTTAGATTTTTCATATCATAAATGAAAGTACCATAATGACATTCCTTTTACCATGTGTTTCGGCACATGCATGCTTTCCAAACACATGCTTCCACGTGTTTCTGTGAATGTCAATTCTATCATACTTATAAGTTGATATTTAATTTTTGTTTAATTTATTTTTATAATAAATTTTAAATAATTAAAAATGATTTATTTTTATTATTTTAAAATTAAATATTAATTTTTAATTTTTTTTAACAAGTTAGATACTAACTTTATTTTAAATATTATAACATCATCTAATACGAATAAGATCGATAATAATAATAAAAAGAAACTCAAAAAGTATATATATATATATATATATATATATATATATATATATATATATATATATATATATATCCTACTTGTTTCCAACGAGCTATGAGGTTAAAAACAAAATAATATAACGGAATTATCCGCTGTTGGGATATCATTATTTTTAATATTATTCCATCTAAAATATTAGAAATATATATATATAGAGTCCCAAAAGGATTAAACTCTTGATATTTTAAATTTAAAACTCTAATACCATGTGATAATATCATTTATTCCAGAAAAAATAACATTAATAGTTATATTTCTAATACTCCTAAATCTCCATTGTACGCATTATACAAATATTTCATTAGCTGTCCATATTTTCTCATATATATATATATATATATATTTATTGGGTAGTAATTTTATATTTTAACACGAAATATTTTCATCAAATTAAAAGTATTATTCATCACCAACGCAACAGTGATCATTAACTTAATCTTCTTCTTTTGATGATGAGATTACCCATAATGTGGCCTACTCATTATTTTACACTAAAGCTTTATCATAAAAGACTGATATTTGAACTCAAACCTTGACATTATTTACGGTATAGATATCACAATCTTATTCATTGATTTTATATATGGATTAAATTTATTTATATACCCATAATACAAATTAAAATTGAATTTGACTGAGATTGCAGTGTCTGTATGTACTTTAAGCTCTCCATTTTGGATTCTAAGTTTAGTTGTTGTGTATTGTTTACTCACAAATAATTGTGTTTAATTAATTCGTAACCCGCACGTATTTAATTCAACAGGTTTTCATTGTCATTGCATTTATAAATCCCCAGCTGAGAGAGCTTCATTGGATGTATATATATAATTAAACCCAATGATGTGCAAAAAAAAAAAAAAAAAATCGATCATCAATTTCTTAGGGTTAACCAATACGATTGAGGAGATAAAAAACCCTACTATTACAAGTATATGTAAAATCATGTGGTGAACGAACCATCTAAATATCTAGCTAACTAGAGAGTTATCAAACCTTGCATGGATCCGGAGAAGCATCAAGGTGAAAAAGAAAGCGACAATAAGATGGTTGTAATTTATCATAAAAAAAAATTTAAAAAATCATCAAGATTTATTATTTTTAATTATCAACATAATTTTTTAATTTAATAATCCAACCATGTATTTTAATTTATACTTTTAAATATTAATGATTAATTAATAATAAAAAATAATAAATGTTCGTACTCTTCTAACCTTCTTCTCATGAAAAAAATATATGCACAAACTATCATAACGAACAAAAAAAAAACAATAATATGAAGTCATCACTTACCCTCTGAAGCTTTTAATAATTATAAGAAAGCACAGCATGCATGCTTTTCGATGGGTACACGTATGAATGTACATATTATATTGTTGCAATTGCAGGCTATTGGGGGTTGAGAAAGACAACACCTTCTTCACATTTGAGTGTTTGATCCTCTTCTTCTTCTTCTGCATGTGATGATAACATGCTGTGACTCTTTCCGACCAAGATTTTGGCTTTCAAAGACTCACTCTCGCAATCTGTTTTGTAAACCACAACAAGAATCGAAACCACACACGCCATTTGCGCTGCTAGAAGCCCATAACACAATCCCACCATTCCCATTCCCAATACGAACGCCAATACTATCGCCACCGGTGCTCCCACCATGTAAAACGAGCAGAAGTTTATGGCTGCTCCCACACCCGGTCTTGCGCTCCCTCTCAATATTCCGCAACTCGTCGTTTGCGGACAGTTTGCCAGCTCACACACTCCGATTATCGGCAACACAACCATTGTTAGCTCCACAACCTCCCTATCATCTGTGAACGCTCTGCTCCATCTCTCTCTCCCTATTGTGGTCCAGAGCAACCCCAAGATCGAGCTTGCCAGTGATAGCCCTATGGCTACCACCGTCGACAAGCTCGCCCTTTCGGGTTGCCCTGCTCCGAGTTTGTTGCCAACCCTCGTGGACGCAGACGCGCTGAGCGCCGTCGGTAGAGTGTACAAAAGAGATGTCGTTTGTATCACTATGCCGGCGGTGGCGAGCGATGCGCGAGGGTTGTAAAGGTAGCCTGCCATGATTGTCATGAATTCGTACCACCACCATTCCAAGCACACAGCGAGACAACTCTGTATGGAGAACTTGAGTAGCATGGCCCATTCCTTGATGAAGTTAAGCGTGGCGTCTCCAACATGGTGTGCTCCCTTAATCAATGGCAGGGCTAGGGATAATTCTTGGGAGACAGAGGTGTAGTACATGTAGAGAAGGAGGAAGAAGAGAGTGTTGAAGTTGGCAAGGAAGGATGATATGGCGACTCCGGCGACGCCAAGGTGAAGCTTGAAGGTCAAAAGAATGATGATGGGAAGGTGGAGGAGAATAGCAAGTAAGGTGCACCACATTAATGGCCATGTTGTCCCTTTGCTACGGAGGTAAATGCGAAGAGGGTGGAGGAGGCTGTTGGCAAGGAGGTCAGGGATGGCGAAGCGGCAATATATGCTTGCGACACGTGTTATGTTGGGGTTCTGGTGAAGGCAGAGCATGAAGGGTTCGAGGTTGAGCCACAAGAGAGAGATGGGGAGAGAGAAGAGCAAGAGCATAAGGATTGTCCTTTGTAAAGTGATAGACAGTAATGAGAAGTTTCTAGAACCAAAGGCTTGGGTGCAGAGCGGTTCCATGCCCATGGCTAGACCGGAGAGAACCGAGTAACCGGTTATGTTGGTGAACCCAATTGCCAAAGCTCCAGCGGCTAACTCCAGGCTTCCCAATTTTCCCATGCAAACCACTAAGCTCATGTTCTTCAGGTAACCAACCAGGCTCATGGCTAATATTGGCAACCCTATGTCGGTTATTCTCTTTATTTCCTCCAATACCTAATAATAAATAAATAAATTTGTTAATAAAAATATTATTATTATGTGTACGCTGAAATTGTTGGATAATAATGTACCTCGGAAATTGTCGGGTATGATGATGTGTTCTGAAGAGGGTTCTGCTCTCGATTAACCATGTTAACTGTTAAGGAAGGGAAGGGTAAAATGGGGATTTGAATTGGTTTCTGGACGAATTGCACACGAAGTGAGGAGCGGGGACCAGGATGGAATGATGAGAGAAGAGAGTGGGGGTGTGTGTGTGAGAAGTGAGCGAAGGGACCTTTTTATAAGATTTTGAGGTGCTTCGTTACGTATGTATGTACCATTCTTAGCATCATATATTAAATAAAGTCTGTTGTCCATATCATCTCCGTTATTTTCTTATCTTTTACCTTCATTTCTTACATCTTAATATTTTCTAGATCCTCACTTTTATGTACATGTGTAACAAACAAAAATAATAGATAACATATAATGTCATCTCAAAAGACTGAATATATATATAAGAAATTATTGGAGTCTACACACATACATCTATATATATATAGGACTGTTGTGGTCACTTTTACAGGACATGCTTGGACTTATGAATGATGTATACCGAAAGTTTATTCAGAATCATTATAACAAAAAGAAAAGTCACATTTATTATAATAACAAGGCACAAGAATAATTTGTAGCTAGATATTTATTGCCACTACTACACACACATATATATGAAGGACTAATGTGAATTGAGACTAAAATTCATCAAGACATTTTTCTATATATCAGTGATTATTGTATTAGTAAGATGATCGATGTTATATTTATTTAAATTTTTTTTCCCATAAAAAGAAAAAAAAAGAAAAAAGGATCTAGATACTACATAGTGAATAATTAAGATAGTACAGAGTGTGATATGGGAGATACTAGTACGTAGTACTGTAATAATAATAAGCACAAAGATTTTATTTAACTGTGTGAGATATATATACACATTGATCAAATTGATGCCCCACATCTCACTTCTTTTTTATCGGACTTTGTCATTTTTCCAATTATGTAGAAGCATAAGCACCATCTCTACCCGATTGATAAAAAATAAAAAAGCTGCATATATATATGTTGCATGCATTATACCAGAAATTTAATTTTATCATCAAAGAGATCGAAAGCTACTAATTCTATACTTAGTGAACATGTGTGTAAAATGAGACTTAACTTTGGCTATTGTATAGCGTTACTCAAATCATGTTTGGTGTATTTTGAGTTCTCATGCATTACAATCACAAATAACAACACGTATTCTCATTACTTTGCCTAAATGATTCTATTTCTAATACCAATAGCAACATACATATGCTTCGTTACGTTTTACCACTCATCGCTCTTATAATTTAGGTTTAATTCTTATAATTTTACTAAATGTTTAATTAGACTTTTATATTTTTTTAATTAAATTTTTTATATTATTTTTAATTTTATAATTAGGTCATTTTTATATAAAAATTATTAAAATTAACGGAATATTTCTCCTAAAATATATGGGGTACAAAAATTTAGTTAAATTTTTAATTATGAATACTTTCAATTTACTACAAAATATTTAGTTAACTATAACATTTTTTACATTAGAAAATATCTAATTATAAAATTAAAAATAGTGTAGAGATCTAATTAAAAGAAAAAAATAGAAACTTAATTGAAAATTTGATAAAATTATAAGGACTAATAGAGTAATTAAATTCATAATTTATCACTATATATTTTATTTCATTTTGAATTTTGAGATATAAAATCTTTTGATTTAAAGGTTCTTGGTATTTTATTTTAGAGGATGATTGTTTACAATATGAAAGAATGTAAAGAAGAACTTTGGGGTGAAATGAAGTAGTTTGGGATCGAGAATATTGCTATTAATTGCCTTTTGATAATTAGCTACTAGTATAAGGTCAATTCAACAAGTTATCATTGGTAGGGCCTTTGAAACTAACAGAATTAGGGTTTTGGGGCCTTGTGTCTACATCGCAAAACAGAGTCGAAAATTAGATTGTATTGTAAGCAAAAATTGCTTTTAATCACATGTTAGCACCAATTGTTATTTTTTTTTTTCTTGATAGATCCAAAATCCAAAAACTGTTCCAACCTCACAAACCTTTCTAATTGGAGCACACGAGGCTTGTTTACAAAAGCTTCTATACCTAACTTGCAATTCCTACATGCAAATGTGTGCCCCCCCCTCACTCTTGGTTTTGTCACAAAGCCACAAACCACAACCTTTAACGTGGCAGTGTACCAAATTTCTAAATTTAAGCGACAACTATGGTCGTTAAACTTGTATTTTTCTTATAATTTTTACATTTTGTCTTAACCACAATTTAATAAAAAACATGTAAATTGTAAATTAATCAATTAAAGATGTTAGGTTTTGTGTGTGTGTTTCATTCCCTAAACACACACCTACTAGCTATAGAGATATATGTTATATCGTATTATGAATACGATAATTAAAGAAACTAGTTAGTTAAAGTGGTTTACACAAGAAACTAGTGAAGTCACTTATTATTATTATTATTATTATTATTATTATTATTATTATTATTATTATTATTATTATTATTATTATTGTGAAAACGTAGTGCGTGGTAAGTGGTGAAATAGAAATAGATTAAGGCATGCATGTCAATGCATGACTACACACTAATTTATACATCTTTTGAATTTATTGACTATGTTCATTATTATCATCATTCAACTTGCTTTAAATTAGGCTTGCATACATATGTACTTTCAAATTTTACAATAATCACAAAAAATCCATATAGTATTAATTATTGATTATCCTTTATATTAATCAACACTACTTTAGTAATTGATTCAAAATGTAGCACCTTAAATCATTGTTATAGTCTAAAATGTTTTCAACTGTATTTTTCACATAATTGAGCCATAAAATATATCATGGTTTTTTAAAAGATCTATTATTAATACTTATTAGATAGAGTACTCATCTTGAGATATATTATATTTTTTCTAATATTATTTATATTTTTTAGACTTTAAATAATTAACAAATCTTATAAATACTACTTTCAACTCTCAACCAACTCATAGAGATTGTGATTGATTGACTAAAAATATATATATTTTCAATCATCACCATAGTAAAACAGATTCAACTATAAATATATGATATATCTATGATCAAATAAACATTACACCAATTGACGAAGTACGCAACGCTTTACCAGCTTTTACCGACAATAATCATAAAATTCTTTTATCCCCATAGTACATAATCTTCATAGGTAGGGAAACAAGATAATATTACCTTTTTTTTTTACCAAAATTATTAGAAAGAAAAGGTAGTAATCCAAGACAACGTATTATGCAATATAGATAATTTAATTCGATGTAAGTGTGTGTATATATATATAATAAGTTATTAGAGCTAAAAGTTATTAATTATTCTATAATTGTGTTAAGGAAAGGAGAACACAAACCTAACAGGTATGACATGTTAATTTTACATATTAACCGTTATGTGTAAGTTGTTGTCGCGGTTATGCGGAACCGTGCATGTGCAGTGTGGTTACACTACACCAAATGGCTGGGAAGATATCCTCATCAACACACTGCAACTGAAATTTTCATTGAATAGACAAATATATTATCTCTTAATATATTGTATCTAAATTCGAATTTTGATAATAATTAAGTAATAAATAAAATTTTTAAATATGTGTATAAGTGTGTTATGTGTAGTGTATGTGAATATGTAATATAATGTCTAAAATTAAAAACTATTTAATTTATCTGAAATAAAAAAATTGTGATCCTCCACTCTAAATAAATAAATAATAGTGTTATATATTTAATGTGAATCCTATTTTTGAGAGAATGAAATCCAAGATCTATATATATTTGGCACCAGAGCTCGGTCCAAATAATAATGATGTGAATTAGCATTATTATATCATGCTCAATGCCAAGGAATAAATGGATAGATCTAGTGTTATATGGCATGTCCAGGTGCCACCCCCTTCCCCAAATGGAATTTGAATAATAAATATAATAATAATAATAGAGTTCCCAATCCTTGAATCTAATCATATCTTAACTATTGGAAACAAATTCAATACAATTGATGAAAGAAGAAAATGTTATAATTTAGAACAACCGACAAGAGCAATGAATATCACTTAACACTTGAATCCAATCGCTCATCACTTATTAAAGATAGATATATATATTTCAACTGTAATCAGTTACAATATTACAGATGCACCTATCAGATTATTTTTTTTCATCTAAAGAGAAATTAATTGACTAACGACTCTCTAGTTGTTAGAGATCCATATATTATTAAACGGGATTTAAAGATTGTGATAGCTTTCCTCCTTTTCATATATATGGGTGGCGTCTTGCTTAGCTTCGTGATGAGTGCCTTTTTTTTATTTGAGAAATTTTTTTTTACGATGAAAATTCAAAGCGGTCGACTTCACGTGAAATTGATAACTGAGAGCTGTTAGATGATTTGATTGATTTGATTAAATTTTCATCAAATGACTTTCAGTTATCAACTTCATGTAAAGTCAACTGCATCTCAGTTTTCATTTTTTTTATTCATTCTTTTTATGCGTATGTATCTGTTATTTGATTAGCATAATATGAACTGTGATAAGTATATATATTTATTAATTATGTTAGTTGTATATAAAAATTTATTATTAAAATTAATTATTAATATAAAATATATCTTAAAATATAAAATAGTTAAACATACAACACATATATTTTTGTATAAATATAGGAGAATTGATTTTATTGGTTAATTTATTGTAAAAATAATTTTCGTATATTTATATATATTGTTGTTGTTACGCTAATTAGATTTACGAGCTATAACTTGTCTTTCAATTAAACAAATTTTTTTTTCCACGAATGAAGTATATAGAAGAGTACATGAATGTGGTAATTACAAAAAGACATTTCGACGTATAAATTAGTTAAATAGAATATATATTAATAAAGTATAATATCAAGAAAAATGTTTCATTATCTTTTATTATTCAAAATCTGAGAGTTTTTATAGGTTTTTTACTGGCTAAATTACCAATTTGTTAATCTTTAGTTATTTAAAAATATTCATTAATCATACCTGAATTATAATGACCTGATCAATTATTATTATAAATTAATAAAAATAATGTTGCACGATTTCCCCTTATTTATTTTGACAAAGCAATTAGTTGGTACTAATTAAGAATAGGGAGCCACTTAAATAAAGATGTCAAAAACGTCTTTTTTTTAAGATGTTTTTTAAAAATTAATATTTAATACATATAATCAATTAAACTGTATTATTTTTTTATTAAAAGTTAGACTGGACAAATCAGTTTAACAAAAAAATTAATAAATTAAATTTTGAATTGGTATAAATTAATATTTTTATAAAAATTTACTACAATATCCCTATTATAAAACACAACTAAAATATCCCTATTATATATATATATATATATATATATATATATATATATATATATATATATTGAAAAGTTTAAATTCTAACCCTATAACGACAAAGAAAAAAAAGTCTAGAATTTAAAATTTTTAAAATTAATATATAATAAAGTATTTTAGTCATTTTATATAATAAGGGTATTATAGTTATTTTTTATAAAAATATTAATTTAGACCGATTCAAATTTTGATTTACTATTTTTCGGTCAAATTAATTTATTTGACCTAATTTTGACAAAAATAACACAATTTAAGTGATTATATGTGTTAAATTTTAATTATTAAAAAACATCTTTAAAAAAAGAGGTTTGATGCATCTTTATGGGAGCATCCCCTTAAGAATAACATGAACTTGGCGTCCAACCAGATTGGAGCAAGAGATGATAAGTAAATCCCTCTAACCAACCGAAAAAGGTGCCATGTTTGTACAAGTGTGTTTGAGTGATTTTAATGGAGTGAGTGAAATAAATGAGCTATATATATATGGAGCTAGGGACACCCTTTCTTAAAGGGGAATGGCATAAAACTATTGTTTTAGATGATGATGATTGTTATTATTAATATTTTTTTTTAAAAACAATAATGATCTAAATACTATCATATTTATGACATTAATTATAAATATAACTTCTTATTTTCTTGGTTGAAACATACCTGATGGCTTCATTATAGACAATATAGTCATCCCAAACGTAGATAATTCAGAAGGCATTCAAAATAAACTATAAAGATTTTTGTGGAACTTGTGTGTGGCAATAAAATCATTAGTGTGTCTTTTTTATCCATTTAATTTTTCTTAAAAAGTAATTTTATAATATATCATTATATAAAAAAAATGTTTTTAAGAAGAAAATTTATCCATACATAAATAATTATTATTAAAATAAATTAGCACATTAAAAATTACTACATATAATATTATCATTTACGAGGATGTGGTTTGTCCATCGTTTGAAATTTTGTTCATAGAACATATACGTAAAATGAAGTGATGTCTTTGAGCTATATATAATATAATTAGAGAAATTTTTGTCTGAGACTCTTTAATTATTGTGGTGGAGTTAAATTGAGAAATGGTAAAAATATACTTATAAAATTAAAGACATTCTAACGTTTAAGTTAGTAACTATTGATTAAGAAATAATACATATAATAATTTTATAAATATAAGTACTAGAAGTAATAAGAATATAGAAATGTAAAATATGAAATGTAATTTGTAGAATTGATAGATTTTTTTTGTTGAAAAATAAAAAATATTATATATATAAATATTAAATTGATGAATAACATTGATGATATAAGTGTTTGGTTATTAAGTTACAATAATAAACATACAATTAAATTATAACTCATGATGAACAATCAAATCGAGTTAATTAAAACTCATTATGGATGAAGATGCATGTTTCATGTGATAATCACACGCACATTATCTCTGATATATGCCCAATAATCTTAAAGTCTAAACGATATTGTTTGTGCCTTTATGTATTATTCCCTTCAAGGCAGCAACTAAACCAATTGTTCTAGCTACGACTTTTTCTTCATGTAGTGATGACCCCATCCACACCTCTTTTAAGAATTCATTGTAAGAGAATGAGAAGAACTCATAATACATATATAATAGTGGACTAGTTTTCAACATGGCAAATGAGTATAACGGTTGCAGTGTAATTACCTTATGAAGAAACTAAGAGAAAGCATAATAATTTGGATTGAAAAGACAAGGGTGCACGCACGTATGTTACATTCTCCTCCTTCCTTTTTTGGCTTTTCATGATACGAAATAATCTTCCAACTTTTACTTTAGTGGTTGAACTTGCAATTTCGTTAATACTAAATATGATGAACAAAAAGGTCAAGAGCTGAGGGATAATTAAAGCCTATTATAACAATGTATTTAGTATTTACAAAAGCAAACACAGTCACAAAAAATTTCATGTCTAAAAATGGAAGTTGGAATCAAATAGAAAAAGGAGATGATATCATTTATAGAAAGTAGGCAGCTAATGAAACGACGGATTGCCTCCTAATCCTACTGAGGAGGGTGCAATAGCATGTGAACGACTTGACATAAACCTGAAGTTTCCACCATGCATATCATCATTAAATGATGAACTATACAATATTTGAAAATCGACAACAAAATATGACATAGCAATTAAAGAAGATGAGGATTTTGTATCAGCGCTGAGTTGTGAGCATTTGCAAATCCAAATCTATTTGTTAATTTATAGTTTCAGTTATTTTCATGTGAAGTTGATTAAAATAATTAGAAACGAAATTTAAATCTATAATATTTGATTAATCAATCTAATAAACTAACTATTAAACTAATTCAAGATGATTTGAACTACAGTATATATAACTATTTGTTTTAGTCTTTAGGGTGTGTATATATATATATATATTATAATTGTTGTTAAATTATGTTAAGTGTATACTAAAATTAATTATTAGTATAAAATATATATTAAAATTTAAAATATAAATTAAAAATAAGTTAAATAATATATGAATTTATACATAAATACTGAATAAGTAATTTTAATAATTAATTTTGATATATATCTAGTATTTTTATTTTTTGGTTTTATTATTTTTGGGCTTGGTATCTATGGCACTTTTGTTCCTAGGATTCAACAAGCCCAATATGTGGAATCTGGGTTGCTATTTCAAGCCTCAGGGTCCAAGGATTCAACAGCGATGTGATGAATGAAATAGAGAATGATATGGGCCACGTCATTTTCTCAGATAATGGGTTTATGGAGCCCAAAAGTACACTCCAAGCATGACCTTAATGGCGGTTAGTGGTGAAGGAGACTTCTACATGCCTTATGGTTTATGGTGTGTATGTTTGAAAGGAGTGTCATATGGGTCATATGCGATCCTTGAGAAAAGGGATGAGGAAGATGATTATAGAAGTGGATTCAAAAGGGGCGATTGGTTTGATTGGATCAGAACTATGATGACGAGGGATCAAAAGTGGATTCATTTTTGTGGAAATGACTCTTTATATAAATTAAAAAGAAGATAGGATAAGAAAAAAATAAAGAATTAAATTGGTTTTTGAAAAATTATGTGATCTCTAATTTAATTTTTGAAAGATTTTTTTTTAATTAAATTTGTCTTTTAAAAATTTTAGTTTAGTCACGTTAATCCTTTTGTTAAATTTATTGTGGATGACGTTAACAAAAGCTGAACTGGCACATTAAATTTTAAGTCAACGTTAAAACGACGACGTTTTTGCAGGATGAGTCTGTGAGAGGCAATGAATAAAACGACATCGTTGTAATCCTTGCTTCTCTCATAACACTCTCCTTCTAACTTCCGTTTCAACGTCGCAGAGGAGAAGAAGAAGAAACCTTCATCATCGTTGCAAAGCCAATAATCAACTTTGAGGTACTAAAAATGTGTAGTCGACAAGAATGAAACCCTAATTCTAAAAATAGTTTTCAGTTCCAACAAAAATCGCTAAAGAGAAACCGATTTTATCAATAATAGCACAATCTTAACAAGAATTTTAGTAACAAAAAACAAACCTTAACTTCAAAAGAACCAAATTTCATGAAAAAATACAAAAACTATAACCAAACATCAGAACAAAAATTAAACATAAACAATGAACAAAAATCTTGATAAAAAGTAGACTCCTTTAATAATAATAATAAAAAAATAGAGTCTTTAATGAATTTTTATGTACTGAGTTATAATAAATCAACAAAAAACAAAATTTTGAGCCAAAAATAGTTTCCTTTATTACTACTGGTGAAAGCTCTCTTGGAACTTGCAAATGCCCAACTACTCCAACTTCTAACCCTTCCATGATTGGAGGAAACCAATAAGAAGTGTTTGCAGAAAAAAAGAATGAACCGTCGCCATGCACTTTTTTTCTAGTGGCAGTAGGCTTGGTGATTATCAATCCCGAACTGGACGAAGTGTTTGCAGAGGCCTTTGGAGTGCCACCGTTGTTGTTGACATCAAGATTTTTGGAAAAAGATGAAGAAGAGAGGTAGAGGAAGGACCGAAAATCGTTTCTCTTTCTGGGAGTGAAGTCTTGAATGAGTATGTCATCGTTATTGAAGAAATTGGAGAAGGAATTAGGGATTAGGTTTGTGGGTTTTGGGGAATAATTTAACATAGTTATCTTATATATGTTAAGATAACGTGACAGCTCAGCAAACATTAACGCTGTTAATGGTAGAATAGACGGAAGGACTAACGTGATTAATTTTAAATATTTTAAAAATAATTTTGATTTAAAAATCTTTTGGGGATCAAATTAGAGATTGAGTAATGTTTCAGGGACCGATTTAACCATTTACTCATAACAAAGATGACAAAGAAAAGACAGAAATTCGATTCTTTCAATATTAGAGTTGAGATATCACCATAAAAGATGGACCTTTTAGTTGGTTGAAGAATGGTCAATTGTGAAAGGAACTATGAATGCTATGACAAACGAACACCTCATTCAAACATAGATCCCATATTGGATGATAGCATTTAGTTGATGGCTTCATGCAACTACCCTTTTTTTTTTTCACCAAAATACCCCATTCTTCTTCTCTATCATAGTAACATCTCTTCTTCTTTTTCTTTTTCTTTATCATCAGTAGCGCAATAAGAATAAATCAGAAGAATACAAGAAATTAAAGAATAATAAAATCAGAAGCGCAATAACAATGAATTCAAAAAAATAGAATGAGAATCAGAAGCACAACAACAATGAAAATAGAATCAAAATCACAAGTAGGAGAAACAGAAGCCATCAACCCAACCTCCAGTAGTTGCCGCCCTTATTGCGTTGGCTTTACCCTCCTTCTTCCACCCTTCTTTTATTCTTCCTCTTCCTCCCAACCGCCACCTACCGTCGCCGTCTGTCGAAAGTCAGCAGCCACCATAAGCACTGCCTCTCTCTTCCAAAACTCGTCAAAGTGCTGCCACATCTCTCTCTACATCACCCGTTGCCAAGGTCACCTCCATCTCCGTGAACCCAAAACCTCCGAACCCTAGCACCGCCGTCGAAACCCAAGCTGTCATGACGTCTCTCTCCTTGGTTCCTTCTCAACCTAACCGTTCACGTGTACTTGCCATCATTTTTCTCACTGAATAAAGACCACCAAAACCGGCCTCTTTTCTCCACAAGTTTGCTGCCACCGCTGTTCCGCCACCGCCGGCCCCATTGTCCCAACCACCGGCGAGCTACCCATTCTTCTTCTCCTTCCCCTCTCTCCTCTCCTCCATCGTGACAAATGTCGCGACCACCATAACCACTGCCTTGTCCCTACCGCTGTTTCCCTCACCAGCATTTTTTCTTTTCTGTGGTTCTGCTTCTCTCTCTCAACTCACTCTCTCACTCACTCTCTCTCTCTCTTTATTTTTTTATTTTATAATTTTTTGTTAGGGATAATTTGGTAATAAATTTAAAATTTAAGTAAAAAAGACGATTTTAAAACCAAGTTAAACTTTAGGGACGATTTTGTATGTAAAAAAAGGTTGAGGACGATAAAATTTTTTGGCCTATACCTTAGAGACCAAAATCGTACTTCACCAGTTCACCCTATATTTTAAGAAATAAAAAAATATTTCTTTCTTCAAATAACAATTTTGTAAAAAAAAAGTTAAAGAATTTAATTATGAATTTTAAGTCAATATTAATAACATTTTGAAATTGCTAGTTTACATTAATTATTAAACTATAAATTTTAAATTATAAACAATAAATTTTAACCATAAATTCTCTAAAAAAATAAGAGTTAAACAAACCAGTTAACCATGATTAGTTGAAATTTGATTATTTATACTTATTCACTTAAAACTAGGGCAAATGCAACATAATACTTAGGATAGCTAATGCGAAAATAATTAATTTATATCTTCTTAAATAAATGTAAAAAATTTAAATTTCATCTTATACATATAATAATTTATTAATTAATAATATATTTTTAAATAAAATTTAAATTTATAATAAATTTTTTAATCTGTTGCATCGAAAAACAATGTGTAACAAAAAAATTACTTTATTATAAAATAAATATTAAAATAATATTAGAATTTATTATTTTTATTTATTAATTACTTATTAATATTTAAAAATATAAACTAAAATATATTATTCAATTATTATACTAAAAAAATAAATTAATGACTAAAAATAATAAATTTTAATAATGTAGTTTTTTTTAAGAAAACTACATTAGTGTATTGGCTCAATATTGGGAAGGGAGGTGTTTTGTCGCGTTGTGGGTGTCAGTTTCAACACATCGGAAGAATGGTGACAGGACATCAGAGGCGTGGCAGGCGCTGGAAATACGCATGAGAGCGTGATGAGGTAGCTTGCAGTGATGGGTGGCACAGCCCTGGCAACACACCAGAATGTTTTTACTTGTCCAACACGCTTTCACGTGTTGATTTTCTACCTATAAAATTTACCTACCTGTAATTACACCAAATAATCTTATTTTCAACAAAGACACCAATGTTTTTTTCATATTAAAAAAAATCAGCTACAATTTTCCCAAGTTATAACGGGTCCTTTATCCATGTGAATACACCAATCAGTCAGCAACCTGTCGGCTTGTAACAAAGCACCATGCTTTCGTGATGAATGAATCTATCATCATATCATGGGATATACTTATGGAAAATTTTCACATATACCATTTGCTTTAATGGTACAGCGATATGTCATGTACAACACGGTACCCAGTGAAGTTTTTGTCTTGTTTTGTGATATGAAATTCCGAAACAATCCCATAAAAATAAGTAAAATAACTAAAAGTGTAGTGAAAAAAGCATCGGCTACTTGGATGAATATTGTTACGTGGTTGATCGGCTACAACTTTGAATGGCTTGGAGCTGATGGGCTTATTGGTTCGGGTAGTTTTAAAATATGGAGAATGACAAAATTGGACCGAAATTCGGATGAATTATATTCGAAGTTTTTTTATATTGTTTAATGAGGGATTAGGGTTCTTGAGCCACACTCTGATATTGAAAGTGCTATCTATCTATGATGTTACAAAATCTCTAATCTCTCACTCTGATAAAAAAAAATAAGGACGAAAAACTGAATAAGGGTTTGTGATTAAGGGAAGAAAGTATATATTTTCAAAAGAAATAGAAAAAAAAAATAAAAGGTCAAAATTTTGGTATAGTCATAAGGTGGCAAATAGGGAACAATGATAGAGAATTTCGGCTATGGAAGATAAAGACGTGGCAAAGGAGGAAGGGAGGGGAAAGCCAAAGCAAATGATTAGATGATTTCAAATTGTTTAGACTATTAAATGGTTCTAATAATAAAATATATATTTGTAAATTTTTAATTATTATAAATAACTTTTATTTAATTTTAATTATTAATTAATTATTTATATATTATTTAATTTTAAAATTTATTTTTTATTTTATAAATTATTATTTTATAACTTATCAACTACCATTTATTTTATTTTTAGATTTTTATCATTAAGTTTTATTAATATTTATTTTTAATATTTTAATTATATTTTAATTTAAAAACTAATCTTATTTTTTTCGATCTTAAAATTACTAATTTTTTAATTTATCATTAATTTAATTTTTAATTATTTAATGTGGTAACTTAATAATATAATTCTAAAAATAGGATAGATAATGATTGATGATACAATGATAATTTATAAAATAAAAAATAAATTTTAAAATTAAATCATATATGAAAAATTAATTAATAATAAAAATTAAATAAAATTATTTGATAATTATTAAAAAATTACAAATATATTTTATTATTAAAATCATTTAATAGTGCAGATATTTTGCTATTCCTAAAATCGGAGTCAGTGCCTAGTAGAAGGGGTATTAGATAGTGTAACTGTGTAAGTAAGTGGGAGGTTCACTTATAGGGGAAGGAGAATTGAGGTGGCTAATCCCTAATCTGAAAAAAATGAAAAAATTATTGGGTCTTTCCACTGCTGTAATTTATTTCGTAATTCTGGCTCAATTACTGTGGTCCGTTAATTCCGCACCTAAGTCACACGGGGACAGGCCCTGCAATTGCAACGAAGCTGCCTACAGAGAGCGACTAAACCGCTATGGTAGAGTACCTATACTAAGGGCATGGTTCTACAATTTCTAAAATTCATTCTTCCGTTAAAGAGACATCCCGTTATTTCCTCACCCTACTCTTAACAATGCTAATGCCACGCTGAAATTATTCTGCAACATCTGAACCTTCCACATATTTTATACAATATTTCAACAGTCCAAAATCGATAGATACCAATATACCAGTCAACTATACTGGTATATGTGAAAACGTTCCTATACTTATTAATTTACATCTTATGTACATACATTTGCATCGATTTTATGTACTTTAATTGCACTCATCACTTTTCAACAACCAAAGTACAAGTCGTTTACACGTAAGACCCTCTTTTGACGATGCTCACCCGCATATCTCAGATCTCACAGGAAGCTTTGGACCTCCGCTCGCCGGGTTCTCCTTCCAGTTCTCTGCCGGGCCTCCTCTGCTCCGCTGCCCTCACCTCTCTCACTCTCACACCTTCTCTTCTTCTGCCTTTGCTCTTCATTCTACAGCTTATGTTTATTTCGATGTGAGTTTCTCCATTCTACTTCACTTGGTCTCGGGGTTATTTAAATCGTCATGCCAACTTGTTTATTCCCTTCTTTCGCAGATGCTCAGTTGCTTCACCTTTTATTTGATCAAGAATCGCATTGATTTTGTTAATTCTTACTGCCATTACTAGCTAGCTAGGTTGATCAATTGTTTTCCCTTCTATTTTCGCACTAAATAGTCACACCAATTTCGCTCTTAGACTTTGATACAGTTAATTTATGAGGTGTTGTTGTGATGTTGCCCATTACTTATAGTTATAATTGGTGGCTGCATAATAATTAAAAGTAATGAAAATTGATATATTTTTGGAAGCCTTTCTATGTGAATTGGAGTGAGTTTGAGTGTTTATTTCACCATATTCGTTGAATTTCCATGTTGTAGTTCAATTTTCTGCATTGGAAGAGGCATTGCTTTTCTACTCAACCTGCACTAGAACTTCCGGCCGGTAAGATCGTGGATGTGCCGTTGGCACAAACTGGTGAAGGTATTGTAGAATGTGAACTTCTCAAATGGCATGTCCAAGAGGTGATTGTATTCCTACATTGTTCTATTTGTCAGCGACTGTTGGTGATTCAGAAACTACAAAGTCACTTGATTCTGATCAAATATTTCAAATAATGCAGAGCTACTAGATTCTGATCTTGAAAAAGGGAAACGTGTTGCAGTGTTATGAACACCTGCTGTAAGGAGTCTTGCAAAGCACCATGGTATAGACATAAATGAAGTATGTGGAACTGGAAAAGATGGAAGGGTATTGAAAGAAGATGTGCTCAATTTTGCTGCTAAGAAGGGAATAATTAGAAACGTATCTGCTGCTTTGCATGCTGATAATGTAGAGAAGCCTCAAGGAGCAGAAGGATAGAGTGTGACACCTGGTATAAATCACATTGAGAGGATAGGATACTTCCCCTAAGGTAAAAGCATCCATATGAATCTGAACCCTTTTTCTTCGTGTCTTTCTTACGAGACAATGATACATGTCAACCTGGAAAGAAAACCGTGACGACCTTGAATGTTGCAATAGCTTGGAAGTAATTTATTTTCTTCTCTATTCTCTTTTAGGGGATACCAAAGAGCAATGTAAAATCAATGTCTCTGGCTGCCAAGGTCCCACATTTCCATTATGTAGATGAGATAAACTGCAATGCTCTAGTGGAGCTTAAAACAGCGTTTCAGAGAATCAATCCTTATCCAGATGTCAAGCACACTTTTCTGCCAATATTAGTCAAATCATTGTCAATGGCCCTCACCAAGTACCCCTCTTTGAATAGTTGCTTCAAAGAGGATTCAATGGAGGTCATATTCAAAGGTCTGTCTCTTAAACATTACAGGCTGAACTCTCGATATGTCTTGCTAGCCTTCTTTGAAGGTTGAATGTGTTTAAATTTTGGTAGATTCAATGTTTTTCTAGTTATAGTTGGTTCATATGTGGTGTCTGTTAATTCAATAGTTTATTTGAGGCATTAGCCGTCAATTTGGATCTGACAAGATGGGTTTACTTGCTATAGGTTCAGACAACATTGAAGTTGCCATGGCTACTCCAAATGGTCTAGTTGTACCAAACATAAAGAATGTCCAGTCTCTTTCAATCTTGCAGGTTAGTTTTCAATATTATGATTGCTTTATGCACACATTGTTATTTCGATGAAACTGCATGTCATCAGTTAGAGAGGTCTGGAAGATAAATATGATTCATAATTTGAACTGCTTGAACAACATATATTTTAGTTCTTGACTTACCATTTTTCTCTTTCGCTGGACTGGTGGTATTGGACTCTACTCTGGAATGGAGACTAGCGAGAAAGAAAATAATTTATGAAAATATTAACCTAATTCTCTAAAATATATTAATTATGTGCTTAATTTGAAACTTTTTATTAAAAATAAATTTTTTGAACTTTCTTATGTATATATGAGAAAATTTTATTTTTTCTAACAAAAATTGTATTCTCTTCTTGTATGATCACTTTTTAATCTAAATAGTAAAAATAAATAGAATAAATAAGAGGTGGAATTCTTTATGTATTCGTAATTTTTGTGTGAAATACAAAAATATTTGACTATTTTAATATTTTGTACTGTTATGGTGGCAGTATAATTCGTCACTGACGTATAAAAAAAAAGTAAATTATGTAAAGGCAATGTTTTGTGATTTTTTTTTAATTATGAAAAAGCAGAACATACAATGATGTTAATACACAATTTAGATTATTTTTGGGGAATCCATTCCTAAAAAAAGCTAAAATGTGTAGAGAAAATAAAAACAAAAATATTCATACAACGTGCCCCTTCTTATTTAATGTGTTGGATACAAATTGACATACATGGAGAAAGAGAACTAACAGCTTCATGATATCATATCATATCGTTTTATTTAATTACTAGTACTTGCTTTTTCTTCGTCTGTCTTTGGATTAGTGCAACCGCAAGGGTTGAAACCTTTCTGAAGCAACTTCTCAACCTCTTCAAACTGAAGCCCTTTGGTCTCTGGTACCAATAGATAGATGGCAACGAGCCCAATTGTGGAAAATCCAGCAAAGAGGAGGAATGTTCCTGCAGCCCCAAGTGCATGGATGAGTGACAAGAATGTCAAACTCACTATGAGATTAGCACACCAATTTGAAACTGCTGCTATGCCTCCACCAATTCCCCTGAATCTCAATGGGTAAATCTCTGAGTTCAAAACCCAAGGCACTGATCCCATTCCAGGAGAGTAGGCTAGGATATATAGTCCCAACACTATAACTGCAAGCACTCCAATTTTGCTTGGGCATCCATCAGAAAACCACACGCGCTTTTGCTCACCGCACACCGCTCTGACTTCCTTTGTTTCCGCCAGGCATGCTCCCGGAAGATGCTGCATCATGTTCATTGATTATGTTAGATTAGATTAGACTAATACATAGATATATATAAGTTGAAAGAGATGGAAGTGATGAACTTACATTGCCCCCAGTGCTGGCACAGAAGGCACATTCAGCTTTCAAACATTTCATGCAATTCCATGAAGAGACATTAGGGGCATCAAGATAAGCCTGACATGTAGCGTTAGCACCGAAGCTGAGGGTGTCAACGTTGTCAATTGGAGGAGCGGTGGTAGCTGCCTGATAGAAAACTCCGGTGAGAGTGAGGAGGCAAATGATTATTGCAATAAGGGATAGGAGCATGAGCTTTCTCCTTCCATATTTATCGATGCAAAGCATGCTGAGGATAGATCCAACGGCGTTGAGACCAGATGTGACGAGGGAGAGTGCAAGTGCGGTAGATTTTGATGCAATGCCGGCAAACTGAACAATGGTTGGGCTGTAATACATGACGGTGTTGATGCCAACGAATTGTTGAGCGACTTGAGCAGTCACGCCTGCATACAATCCTCTTCGAACAGCAACGTTGCTGAAAGCAGCCTTCATTTTCTCTCCAAGAGTTTGACCGATCAACCCTTCCTCTTGCTTCTCTTGTTCTACGGCTTCTCTCATTGCTTTTATCTCCCCTTCAATCTCGTCTGCTCTGTAAATCTTTTCCAGGATTTTCCTTGACTCATTTTCTTTCCCCTGGTTGTACAACCACCTCGGTGACTCAGGAAGGGTCAGCATTAAAACGAATTGAACCACCGCCGGAAGTCCGGCCACCCCAAGCATCCAACGCCACGTTCCAGGAGTCTATATATTATGTTAAATAGTTTAGTCAAATATGTTAAATTATCTAATTATTTTTAGTTATTATCCAAGTAGATATATATATACCTTGGTGAATGCGAGGTTGATAAGGTAGGAGAGGAACTGGCCAAAGGTGATGAGGAGACCATTGATACAAACGAGAGCTCCTCTAATGGCAGCTGGAGAGGCTTCTGAGATATAGAGAGGGGAAGTCATGGAAGCTATGCCAACTCCAAAACCAACCAAAATTCTTCCAACAACGAGGACCCAAGGAGCAGGGGCAATGGCCATGACTATTGCGCCAAGAAAGAAAACAATATCAGCCCCAAGATAGAGGTCTTACGGCCGAGCATGTCGTTCATCCATCCACCAAGTGCAGCACCAATGATGGCTCCCGCTACAGCCATACTTACAATGACTTCCTGCAACCATAATTTCTTATCAACTTCTACAAAGTCCTCGCGAATGTAAAGCAATGCTCCTGAGATAACACCGGTATCGTAGCCGAAGAGGAGACCTCCAATTCCGGCCGATAGAGCAAGGCGCATGATGTAAGGCGAACTGGTTGCTCTTTTCCAGAATTCCGTAAACTCTTGCTTACTAGCTGCCTCCGGCCCTCCTTCCATTCTTACTGATCACCTTATTAATTTAATGTCAACCCTATTGATGATTTATAGCTTACCTCTACCACTTGCACTCCACGCTGAAAATATTATTATTCCATCAATCATTGTTTATTTATGCATGCAATTAATCTCATGCATTTCATAACATCATGCAGACTTTCAATTATAAAGTAAAATTTGATCTTAAGGATAATTAATCAATAATATCTATTCTTTTCTATTTCGATCTTAACACCTTATCAGAAAGGTAATTATTATTGTTCCTAATTAACTAATTAACCATGTAGATTTGTGATCAGCAACACCAAAACAATTAGAAATATATCCTATCATATCATTATTATTTATTTATATATAAAGGAAAGTACAATCCAAAAAAGAATTGAGAAAAATTAAACAGATAAAATATGTTACGTACTTGTATTATAGAAAAAGCTGAGGAAATAAACTTTTGTGTGGAAATCACAGCACACTAATGTTAAACTTTTACAAAAAGTAACCATCCCCGCTCTAGGGATATAGAACTTTAGCGATCCAGCATTCCCCCTCTCCTCCTTCTATCTAGTCGTCCCCGGGCGGGATCACCAAGAACGCCTTAGCAGATACATTTCAATCTGGAGTTCGAGTTGTTATCATGCCGTCCTGATAGTTCGAGGGCCGTGAGAAGCATAGGTAGCATCCCAAAGGCAAAGGTAGGAGAAAGATCTTGCTTTGAGGCTCGCTCTAGATTGGATGGTTCTATGGGGCCTATATGGAGCTAGCCTAGCGATGGGAGCCTCCCGGGCAGGGAGGTTCAGATGCAGCTTCGTAGCTTCCTCGCATGGCACTGGAAAAGGAATAGGAAAGAGATGGCTTCGACCACTAGGTATTATGCTTCCTTTTGTCTCGGAAGTCCAAAGTTATTGTCTTGTATTATTGCTTCAAACTCTGTATTCTTTTTCCTTTATATATAAATCTTTCACATTAATGGCAGCTAATATATTCATATATTTAACAAACAACAAGACCAAAATTTTCCTTTATTATATTCAATCCTGTCTTAAACCGTATATTAGTTTTCTTAATCCTATCCAATTCTTGTTTTGTTTTGTTTTTTGTTAAAATTAATCTGTTTTTTCATGTATCTTATCTATTTATAATCTAAGTAAGCTAAGTTCTCTAACAAAATAATAAAATAAAATAAAAAATAAGAATAAAATAGTTGCTTATTTTTATTTTTTTTATTTTTACCAATATATAAAAGTCAAACCCTTCAAGTTATGTAATTTTATTATTAATGATATATAGGATATATTTCTAAGTATTTCTGAGTATGTGATCGCAACTTTACATGGTTAATTAGGAACAATAATAATTACCTTTCTGGTAAGGTGTTAAGATCTGGTAAGGTGTTAAGATCTGGATAAGAAAGAGTAGATATTATTGCTTTAATTATCGTTGAGATCAAATTTCACTTTATAATTGGAAGTCTACATGATGTTATGAAATGCATGAGATTAATTGCATGCATAAATAAACAATAACAATTGATTTATGATTGATGGAACAATAATATTTTTAGCTTGGAGTGCAAGTGATAGAGGTAAGCTAGAAATCATCAATAGAGTTGACATTAAATTAAGGTGATCAATAAGAATGGAAGGAGGGCCGGAGGCAACAAGTAAGAGTTCACGGAATTCTGAAAAAGAGAAACCAGTTCGCCCTACATCATGTGCCTTACTCTATCTGTCGAAATTGGAGGTCTCCTCTTCGGCTATGACACCAGTGTTATCTCAAGAGCCTTGCTTTATATTCGGAGAATTTTGTAGAAGTTGATAAGAAATTATGGTTACAAAAAGTCATTGTAAGTATGGCTGTAACGGGAGCCATCATTGGTGGTGCAGTTGGTGAATGGATGAATGACAGGCTTGGCCGTAAGACCGCTATCTTGGGGGCTGATATTATTTTCTTTCTTGACACAATAATCATGGCTATTGCCCAAGTTCCTTGAGTCCTCATCGTTGGAAGAATTTTGATTGGTTTTGGAGTTGGCATAGCTTCCATAACTTTCCCTCTCTACATCTCCGAAGCCTTTCCAACTGCCGTTAGAAGAGCTCTCGTTTGTATTAATGGTCTCCTAATCATCTTCGGCCAATTCCTTTCCTACCTTATTAACCTCGCATTCACCAAGGTATATCTGCTTAGATAATAACTAATAAGAACTGTTAGATAATTTAATGTATTTGACTAAACTATTTGAAGATGCTTGGGGTGGCTGGACTTCTGGCAGTGGTTCAGTTCGTTTTAATGTTGACCCTACATGAGTCACCGAGGTGATTGTACAACTAGGAGAATGAAAAGGAGTCGAGAAAAATTTTGGAAAAGATTTACAAAGCGGACAAGATTGAAGGGGAGATTATTCAAAATTATATGTATACCGAAAGTTTATTTCAGAATCATTATGACAAAAGAAAAATTCACATTTATTATAATAACAAGGCGCAAGAATAATTTAATTTGTTGCTAGATATTTATTTCAATTGAATAATTGCTGAATTCAAATCTTTTTTAAAATATGAGGTGGTAATAACTAATAAGTTGTAAATCAAGACTTATAAACTATACGTGTATATTGGGATAGGAAACATAGAACGCCCTTAATCATTGCTAGTTCTAATATGAATTGAGACTAAAATCCAAGACATTTTTCTATATAAGTGATTTTATTAGTAAGATGATCGATGTTATATTTATTTTAATTTTTTTTCTCATAAAAAGAGAAAAGGGTCAAGATACTTCTTGATGAATAATTATACTTTTTATTTTTAATATTAGAGAAGAATGTATATTTTATTGAATCATGGAGATGAAGAAGAAAAAATCTGAGGGCCAGATTTAAAAATATGAGGATCAGGTTTGTGTTGATGGTTTCTTATTTTTTTAAACTCACAAATCCTTTAAATTCGTGTTTATTATTTTTTTATTTTAAAATTACAAATTTTGGGTCATATTTGTGTACTGATAAAATTTTATTATGAAATCCGACTCAAATTTCTTATCTCCATATTAAAAAAAACACTCGATCTATCCATGCCAACGAATAGCACATTCTCTTTCTCCATTTCAAAAATGAAATAGTCAAATAATTAAGGTAGTCCAGAGTGTGATATGGGATATACTAGTATTGTAATAATAATAAGCACAAAGACCTTGTTTAAAGCGTGTGAGATATATACACATTGATCAAAATAATGGCCCACACCTTACTTCTTTTGGATCTGACTTCGTCATTTTTCCAAATATGTAGAAGCATATAGGCACTATCTCTACCCAATTGATAAAAATAAGAAAGATGCATATATGCTGCATTATACCAGAAGTTTGGTTTTATCATCAAAGAGATGGAAAGCTACTAGCTCTATACTTAGTGAGCATGTGTGTGAAATGAGACTTTAGCTATTGTATAGCGTTAGCCAGATCATATTTGGTGTATTTTGGGTTCTCATGCATTGCAATCACAAATAACAACACGTATTCTCGCTACTTTACCTAAATGCTTCTACCTAAGCAACATACATATGTTTCTAGCTAAGGTGGTTTACATAAAAAGCTATTGAAGCCACTCATTATTATTATTATCATTATAGTGAGAACTTTGTGGTGGGTGGTGAGGTAGAGATATAATTCACAAATAACAAAATTAAAGCATGCATGCCAATGAATGGCTACCCACTAATCTATGCATCTTTTGAATTTGTTGACCATGTTTATCATCATTCAACTTGCTTCAAATTAGGCTTGCATGCATATGTATTTTCAATTTCATAATAACCACAGAAAATCTATATAGTATTAATTAGTGATTCTTTTATGTTAATAACACTTCCTTAGTAATTGATTCAAAATGTAGCACCTTGAATCACTGTTGAATAACGTTTTTAGTACAACAATCTTTGCTAGGTAATCAACCGGAATCTACTCAAAATTAGCTGGCTAGGAGTTGTTTACCTATACCTTTTTCTTAATAAAAATGTTATTTAGTTGTAAAAATTTGTGAGTGCTTGTCCATTGATACTAATAGTTATTACTTTTAATTTAAAAAAGTCCTCATATATAAAAACTCATTGTAAAATTAGAGTTGGAATATTCTCAATTTGAGAATAAAGTTAAGATTAGCTCTAAACCATATCATACCCTACTCATTACCACCCCTATCCCCTGTATCTAATGCTTAAATAACAATTAACAATTGGACTAAATTTTGCGGTTCGATAAAGAAACCAAGAAAGTCTAAAATAGTGTCAATGTGTCTAAGAAAATGGAATGGCGTGTGGAAGGAGTGTGGATGGCATGTGGGAGTGGAACCCTCACTCATTCAACGCACTTGATATTTTGTTTCTTTATAGGACCCGCCGTGCCACTTGTTCGCGCTGCTGTGCTGTTTGTCCTGTTCTCTCTTAGCTGCTTCTACATAAAAAATCAAATGAAAAATCCATAAGCAAAAATATATCACGTTATTTTTGAAATTGTGATTTGTGAACAAGTCACTCATGCTACAAATTAAACCGAGCAATAAAGTTATAAATTTCAAAATCTGCACAACAAACCATGTCATCAAACGACATAGGTCTCCTCTATATATATTATATGATATATACTACGGAATTCTAGTTATCCAAGTATCATTCCAAATAACCAACAGAATAGAATGAGAATTAAGCATAAAGATTTTGACATCAGATTAATTAGTCTCTAAAAAAAAAAAGGTATCAATTTGGTCTTCTATAATAAAAAATAGTGGATAAATTTTGTTTTTCTATCAATTTATTACATAAAACTTAATAATTATACTTATATATATTATTAACTAATATAACGTATCTATTTATGAAAGATTATTACGTAGATAATAACTTTTCGAGCAAAACTTCATCTATTTTTATAAGAATCATGATAAATAAAGAGCAGTTGTTAAAGGGTATAGACAAACTCAAAAGGTAATGAATCATTTTCTGTCTAAAACTATATTCTTTCCATACTCATGTGGCAACAACAAAATACACACCAGTATAGATAACAAAATACATGAGCAATTTCTTTCGATTCGTAAGGATATGCACAGTGGCGGAACCAGAAATTTCATAAGAGGGGGGCCAATTAAATATAAAATATAACAAAAAATTAACAAAATATGATTTGTAGCATATATATAAAAAAAGTTATTATATTATATAAAAGTCAATGTTCAACTACATACTTTAAGATTTTGATATTTTTAAACTTGCTCGACGATGCTTCATGGAACTAAAATCATCAATTATCATCTCTGAAGTGAATTTTGAAGCAATTTCCTTTTCAATATATACAATTATACAATCTGCTAAAAATTCATCTTCCATCTTGTTTCGAAGCTTTGTTTTAATAATCTTCATAGCTGAAAAGGCCCGTTCAGTTGTTGCTGTTGTCACAGGAAGAGTCAAAACAAGACGAATTAATCTATCAATTAAAGGATATATATTTGATTTTCCTGTCTCTGTCAATTTTTGACACAATTCAGCAAGAGTAGACAAATTCTGAAAATCTGGAGCTTTAACCACATCAAGTTCATAATGTTGTAACTCATAATCCAATTGAATCTTTTCTTGCTCAGAAAAATCTAAAGAATAGAAATTCTTTGCAAGATTGCACATGTTGCAAACACTGAATAACTTGAAAGCATCTTTAGGATCTAAAGATGTACTCAATATGAGGAGCTCGGTTGCTTGCTCACTAAATCTACTATTTAGCTCTTTCAATTGAAAATCTATCACGCTAGTAAAAATGTCAACACGATAGTGGTGTTCAACAGTGACAACATCCTTTTTACGACGAGACCGAATTATGTCACTAAAAGAAGCACCCATATCAGGTATCTGAATAGCATGATCATTGCAGAAAGAACTAACTTTCTCCAAAAGTGCTCCCCAACTACTATCTTTTAACTGTTGAATCAATGACTTTGTACTAGAAACCAGATGCATATCATTCAAAATGTCTTGAGATTTTTGTTGCAATGCTTGACAAAGTTTATCAGTGATTCCCATGATTTCTTTCATTATATGCAAAATGAAAACAAAATCAAATGATAATAAAGATTTAAGAGCATAAGTAGCATCACCACGTTGAGAATATGTAGATCCATTAGTAGCCAAATCTTCCAGAACTGAAGTTATTGCTCCAAACATACGTAAAAGGCTACAAATTGAGTTGAAGTGAGAGCTCCACCTAGTATCTCCTGATGTTTTTAATGTGCCAATTTGATTTGCTCCCCTTCCTGTTTCAATTTGATTAGTTGCAACTAAATGGGAAATTTCAGTTGCATAAGGAGATCGTAATTCATCATTGCGTTTGCAAGAAGAGCACACAACATTGATAATATTACTCAAACTTTGGAAAAAAGCATGAACATCAACAACTTCTTTAGCCGCGGCAACAAGAGCTAGCTGTAATTGATGAGCAAATCTTTACAAGACTTAACAGTAATATTATGAGGAGAATTAAGAGATTTACCCACATGAGATAAAAATGCACAATCCTTTCCATTATTCACTTTTTTCCAATTGCGAAATCCTCCTGATGTGAATGGACTTGATTTTCTAGAAAATAAATAGCATGGAAGACAAAATGCAGCATCCACTTCTGGCGAATATTCTAGCCAAGAAAAACTCTTAAATCAATGAGCTTTGAAATGACGAGGATGACTTTCTAGACCAAAAAGAGGGTACTCATCCATAATAAATTGATATGGTCCAAACTTTATGTATGCTTTACGGATTTTATCTTGTTGATTGATAGGATAATTCCAAATTTGCGGACGCTTTCCGGGATCACGCATCAATGTATCAATATTAACTTGATCTATTTCAGTCCTTGTTATTTTGGAAGCAGGGGGTTGAATATCTTGCTCAACAAGTTATGTCACAGGTTGCTCAATAATATTTTGAACATTACTCAAAGAATCTGAAGCTGAATTTTGTTCATCATATATTCTCTCTTTTCTCTTGAAAAATGAGTGAATTGTTTTCATCTTTGACATTTTTAACTTAACTTGAACTATCTAACAAAAAAAAAAACAAAAATAATTGCATATATATTATTTTCTTTAAAAAAATATTAAACCTATTGAGCAATAACAAATAATTTTAGAAACACAAATATATAATAACCAAAAATAAAGTTATTGATTTACCTGATTATTTTTTTGTTCCAATTCTCACCCAAAAATAATTCTATTGAGTTTTGCCCTCACTTCAATCTTTGAACACTGTCCATTATAAAAAAAATAAATAAATTAATTTAAATAAATAATATAAATAATACTTGACATTGTTATTAACTTAAAAAAATTGAAATATACCTCTTTGAATCTTTGTTGTGCATTCAATGGTTAATATTTTGTTGTTCACTTCTCTTCAATGGTTTTTCTTCATATGTCTTGTTTTGGTATGAAAAGAAAATTAAAATGAGAAGAGTAGAAGACCAAAAGTTTGGAAACCACTAAAAGAGAGAGAAAAGTGGCGCTGATGCCTCTAATGGCTTGAAACAAATATTTGAAAAATGTACTAGTGTTACTTTAATTAATAGTATGGGCTTGGACTAGTATAATAGAACCATTTTTATTAATTATTAGAATGAGCTATTTGTTAACAAGAGCAACAATAATTCAAATATCTAATACATAGTGCAGTTTTTAATTATTTTAATTTATAAAATTTTGTAACTTATATTTTTTTCAATATTATATATAAAAATAAATTTAATATTATTAATTATTACTATTTACTATTTTTTTTTAAATTTTGGGGGGACCATGGCCACCTTAGGCCCCCCGTAGATCCGCCACTGGATATGCATGTCTATCATTTACTATCATGAATGATCTAATTAATTTGTAATTTTTTTTCTTCACAGATTAATTAATCCAAAATCAAAATCATGAAAAACCTAATTGCCATTTTACTCTAAGTAGAATGACTCGATACTGTTGATTTTCTAATCTAGGGGCAAAATTAGTACAACTTTCAAGCGTAATATAAGTTTAGATGAAATCTTTTTTTCTTGTTTAGAACCCAAAAGAATAATGACCTAGGCTTTTATTTATTTATAGTGGCTGCAAATAATGATGTTTAGTTTAATATAATGTTAAGTTAATATGAGTTAATTAAACTGATGAACAATATAGTGAGGTGTTAAATTTTTTGAGAGAAAAAAAATTTAGGTGACTAACATACACTTTTTGTGTTTCCTTTAAGTGTTGACTTTTAAGATTTTTCACTTAGTACCACAAATTTACTAAATAACGTATATATTACTTAAAAATTCAATAATTTACTTTTTATACCCAAGTTACTGTTTGCTTTCTTAATCCCTGAATTATTATTTAATACTTTTGAACTCAAAACACCTATTTTACTTGTCTGACTAAGTGAATCACTCAATTATTATCATTTGGTCCATCAATCCTCATAAAATTGTCCTTCGCTCGCCTAAGATATTACTTGATACGACCCGATACACTTGTTGATTAGTTTGTAGTTTTAAAAATTCGCACCAGTCGTCACCATTCTCTAGTGCCTGTTGTATATATAGTTCCCTTGTGCTTTTGTAGTCACTGGTGAGTTTAATTTCTTTTCTCTTTACTTAATTTAGGTAATAGTTGATTTAGGAATTTAGGTGATTCAAAACTAGATTTAAATTCTGAGGTGTGATCAGATTGCTTTTTAAAAAAGAATGGATATGATATGATTTTAGTATTTTGGCATTTTAACTATTTAAGCAAAGTGTGGTGGCATCTCTATCAGAAGGACACCTGATGCGGAATTTTCACATTTACTATCAGTAAGTATACCGAGTCGTATTAAGTAATAAATTTACGATGAGTGAGTATCGATCCAACGAGAATTAATGGATTAAGCAAGTAATAGTCAATTGATTATTTTAGTCAGACAATCAAAATTTAGAATTTCAATAGTAAATAGCATGAAAACAGAGAATTAAACAAGAGCAAACTAAAATTGGTTAAGAAAATAATATGATAAAGATAGTTAACTAAGGTGTCAGAGATATTTAAATTTTAAGATTAACAATTATTGTCATCTACTTTAATCATGCAAAGATTTAATTCATGGCAAAGGCAGGTGATTGAATTCCAATTCCTTAGCAATTCAATCTCTTCTAACCTAATTAACCGTCAATTATGATCAATTAATTACGCTAAAGAATGAAGTTCGAACTCTGATTTAAAGACCATACAGTTTTTAAGAACCCAAAAATAATTTGATTATATATCAACCATATCACATTAAATCCAGGTAAAGGTAATCGAAGAACTATGAAAAAAGAGTTTCAAGCTATAATTTCCAATAATTTAACTTTTCGAAGATTAAAAGGGATTCAATTTAGATTAGGATTATTTTTCAATATACTCTAATTCTTAAGACGAAGAACAAACTCAATTCTTAAATAAAAATAATGCATTAATCAAAATAGAAGAACAATAATATTAATCTGTCAAAATAAATAGAGCTTTTGACTTTAACAATGAAAGTTTAGTTGCTCATAGTGCAAAAATCCAAATCCTAATCTAATATAAAACCTGAAACTAATAAAGAGAAGACGGAAGAAAGGAGAGAGTTGCGTGTTACTTCCTTTGTATTAGCATGAAATTGCGCTTGGGCTGGGTTGCTGGAGTTTAGCACCAATTGAGTTGCGTTTGGTGCCAGTTCTGATTCAAATTTATCACCTTCGCTACGAGTTTGATGTTTAGCACCGAGACACTCTAAGGGTAGTGGTGCTGGGAGGCAGACTGATATTTAGCGCCATGAGTCCATAGATTATTATATCGTTGGAAAGCTCTGAAAGTTGGCTTTCTAATGCCGTTGGAACCGCGTCATTTGGACTTCTGTAGTTCAAGTTATGCTCGTTGGAGTGTAAAGAAGTCAGACAGAATTCACGAATTCTCTATGCGCTTGTCTTCAATTCTTGATTTTTCCTTGTGCTTTTGCTTCTCTTTTCCTAACATTTTTCTACAACAATCATGAAAAAAAAAAATTAAAGTACTAATAGAACAACCTTAAAAATCATATAATTCCTGAGCAAAAGTCATAAATTTTTTATAAAAATTGTCCCAAAAAAAAAAAAATATATACTTAAGATGCTTATGCATCAACACCAATAATATCTAGAGGGACTAAGTGTAAGTCAATTGAATTCACAGACTTTGGACACACAATTTGAAAGCAATAATATTTTGCAAATTGTACAAAAACCATATAAAATCTATTGATTATTGAATATTTGTGTAAAAAATATTCGAATAGCAGAAATGTTTCAAATTTCCAACTGTATCAAGCAATGTAGTGAGTGAGTAGCTTGACAAAGAGAGTACTAATGCAAATGAATCTTGGTATCAAAGTATCAGAAACTGCATCTGAAAAAGTTAATTGGTATTAATAATATTATTTGAATTATATTATTATAATTTAGTCTAGAAGGCTTTACAAACGCAGTAGTTAACTGATTTAGTTTGGAGATTTTTTTCAAAATCTGGAAGTAGGAACATGGAAATTAAACACACAATATATACTTCCGTGCTCGCACTCTAACCAATTTTTATATATATTCAATCGATTGGATACTCAATACCCATATTTTCATTCTTAATTGCATATCCAATCGATTGGTATTCACAAAAACTGATTTATTTATCTATTAAATCAATTAATATAAATTTTCAATTAAGTTATTTGATATTAATTGTTACCTAATAGTTGATTGGTGTCAAAGGAAATTAATTGAATTAACAGCAAATATGATTTTTTTTTTATCGCATCTAACGGATCAAAATAATAAATCACATAAAACTTCGTTGATTCATACTATCAAAAAATTATTTATGGAGGTTACCATTAATAAAAAAATTATTTTGTTGTTATTTTTAATTGGTAATGATACAATTATAAAAACAAAAATAATAAATAATAAAAATAATGATTTATAAAATAAAAAATAAATTTTAAATTAAATAATATATAAAAAATTTATTAATAAATAAAATTAAATAAGAAAGATTTAATAATTATTAAAAAAATTTTTAAAATAAATTTTGTTATGAAAATCATTTAATAGTTCAAAGTTTAAACGTTATTAGACCATCTAATCTTTTCCCCAACTAAAAGTTTCTATTTTTCAGGAACCCAAAATTTAATTTAACGTAGAGTGTATATGTCATTCTTCGTTTCATTAACAAATAAATATTTGTATTGATACTTACTGGCTATCAGGACGTTTGGCAAGTTAAGCCGTGGCCTAATTCATTTGGTGTTATGGTTTAGTTTTAACTTTTAAAATTTATATAGCTGGCTAAGTGACGTGCCTGTCTAGGTTCTCATTTTGGATTTTTTGTGCATATAATTAGGGATGGATTCAAAAATTTTAATACGAAGAGACCGGATTTTAGATAATTTTTTTTAAAGATAATTAATATATAATTATTAAAATTAGTTTTTTAAAAAATTTATTAAAATATATATATATATAATTATAATTTTTTTATAATTTTTTTAATATGATAATTATATAAAAGAAATATAACAATATCAATAATATATTATAAAATTATAAAATACCAATAATTTATAGCGTATTTAGTTAAAATTATCACATATCTTATTAACTAAAATTAATTTTTTAAAAAATTTTAAAAGATTTGAAAATAAATTATTAATTATTTGAAAGATACAGTACCCCTATAGAATACAAGATATTTTTATAAAATTTTTTCTTTTAACAATTTAAATTTAGAAGAAAAATGAGTATTTTTTATAAGAAAATAATATCTAAAGTACATAATGTGATTACCAAAATATAACTACGCAAGTCATTATTAATATAATAATATAAATGTTAAATATATTAATATAAAAAAATAATGATTTTTTTAAAATATAGAGATTACTATGTAAAAACTAATTTGAAAGGTACAAAGACTTGAGGGTATGATATTCAATTAGTTAAGTAAAAAATATTAGTGAAATAAACAATTAAGACATAAATTTATCACATAGTGAAAAATAATACATATAAAATTATTAACTTACATAATATTTTTTTATTTTTTAAACACATATCTCATATATAAATATAATTTCTTAAAATTTGGGGGGAGGAGGACAAGGACGGATCCAGAAATATTATCATGGGGGCCAATAACGTATATAATATTAAAAAATTATACAAAAAATTATATAATATAAAATGTATTACAAAAATATACTGATAGAGAATATATTTTAAAATACAAAAAATATGTATGTATTTTTTATTAACGAAGTGGCCGATTTTTCGTACCATAAGATTCATGATAATAGAATTCTGTGTCAAATTTTTTAACAATTTTTCTTTTTAATATAATTAAAAGACAATTAGCAAAAATTCATTTTCCATTTTGTTTTTGAGTTATTCTTCACAACATTCATAACTGAAAAAAATCTATCAGTTGTAGTAGTTAAAACATAAAGAATTAATACTAAATGAATCAAGAAGGATGCTCACAAGAAAAAAAATTCACTTTATGAGATTTGAAAAATTTTATTTAATTTAAAAATATTAGTAATAATATATTTTCAAATTTTTTTAATGTTATCACTTACTTTTTAGATATTAAAAATCATTAATATTTAAGTTAGATTAGACTTTTATTTATATTAAACTAAATAATAAATAATTTTTTTAAAAAATTAAATCATACTTAATAACTTATTACTATTAATTTTTTTAAAAAAAGCTAGGAACCGAAACCTCCACTCTCCCCCCGTATGTCCATCCCTAAAAAAGAATGAGCCACTACTCATCCCTTCTAAGTTTGTCCTTACATCTAATTGCAATGCCTTGATTCGCACTCCCTATGTCTAATGCATAAATAACAAATTAACAATTGGACTAAAAATTGTGCAGTTCAATAAAGAAATCGAGAAGTCTATAATAGTCAATATGGCATGTGGGAGTGGAATCCACACTCATTGAATGCACTTGATATTTTGTTTCTTTATAGGACCCACTATGCCATTTGTTGGTGCTGGTGTGCTGTTTGCCCTGTTCTCTCTTAACTTTTTCAACATCAAAAGCCAAATGAAAATCTATAAGCAACGATCTTGACATCACATTAATGTCTCTAAAAAAATATTAATTTATTTTTTTATAATAAAATATAATAGACAAATTTTATTTTTCTATAAATTCATTACATAAAACTTAATAATTGTACTTATATATATTATTAACTATTATAACATATTTATTTATAAAAGATTATTATATAAATAACAATTTTTTAAATAAAACTTTATCTATTTTTATAAAATTTATAGTAAAAAAAAGAGCAGTTATTAAAGACTATAAACAAAATCAAAAGATAACGAATTCTTTCTTATCTAAAATTACATTCTTTACATGCTCATGTAGTAACAACGAAATACACACTATTCTAAATAATAAAATATATGAGCAACTTATTTTGTTTCACACTATTTATTAATATAGAATAATATATATATCTATTATTTATTATCACGTAGAATCTAACTAATTGATATTTTTTTCTTCAAAAATTAATTAGTACCACAAATTTACTAAATAACGTATATATTGCTTACAAATTTAATAATTTATTGAGTTTGTGTAAAATTACAGCCTAAAGGTCATGCAAGCATGTACTGAAATAACAACTTAGTTTATGTTTGTTTAAGTGAGTTCTTGTTGAAGTTGTAAATCGCAATGTGGTATTGGATTTGCTTTGGAATGAAGACTTGGGAAAAAGAAAATAATTTATGAAAATTTTAACTTAAATCTCTAAAATATATTAATTATGTGCTTAATTTGAAACTTTTTATTAAAAATAAATTATTTGAACTTTCTAATGTATATATTGAGAACTTTTTTTTTAAAAGAAATTATATTCTCTTCTTATATGATCACGTTTTAATCTAATAGTAAAAATAAATAGAATAAAATTTTAATCTAATAGTAAAAATAAATAGAATAAAATTTAAGAGATTAATTGTTTATATATTTTTGTGTGAAATACAAAAATATTTGACAATTTTAATATTTTATATTGTTATGGTGGCAGTATGATTCCTTAGTGACCTATTGTAAAAAAATTTAATTATATAAAGATGATGTTTTGTGATTTTTTTGTAATTATGAAAAAGCCAAATGTGTAAAGAAAACAAAAAAAAATAGAGGAGTGCTAGGGGACCAATAAGTTTTGTGATTTGTAGTAATTAATTAGCTATTATTAATCGTTTTTAATGGTATAAAATTACATCTAATAGAGTAAAATTACTCACTTTTTTGTTGTTGGTCAGATTTTAATAAAATTGCTATCTCCTTGGACTTTTTCATAAAAGTATTCATACAACATGCCTCTTTTCTATTTTAATGTGTTGGATACAAATCTGACATACATGGAGAAATTCTCTATCATTCTATTAGCATGGATTTTGAAAAAGAAAATGCACGCACCGAAACAACAATAATATTTATCTCCTCCTTTAATTTCTATTCCTCGAAGAGAGAATCATCCAATTCTTAATCTATATGAAAAGATAACTAACTGCAGCTTTATCATATCATATTATTTATTTACTAGTACTTGCTTTCTCTTCGTCTATCTTTGGATTGGTGCAATCGCAAGGGTTGAAACCTTTCTGAAGCAACTTCTCAACCTCTTCAAACTGAAGCCCTTTGGTCTCTGGCACCAATAGATAGATGGCAATGAGCCCAATTGTGGAAAACCCAGCAAAGAGGAGGAATGTTCCTGCAGCCCCAAGTGCATGAATGAGTGACAAGAATGTCAAACTCACTATGAGATTAGCACACCAGTTTGAAACTGCTGCTATGCCTCCACAAATTCCCCTGAATCTCAATGGGTAAATCTCTGAGTTCAAAACCCAAGGCACTGATCCCATTCCAGGAGAGTAGGCTAGGATATATAGTCCCAACACTATAACTGCAAGCACTCCAATTTTGCTTGGGCATCCATCAGAAAACCACACGCGCTTTTGCTCACCGCACACCGCTCTGACTTCCTTTGTTTCCGCCAGGCATGCTCCCGAAAGATGCTGCATCATGTTCATTGATTATGTTAGATTAGATTAGACTAATACATACATATATATATATATATATATATATATATATATATATATATATATATAAGTTGAAAGAGATGGAAGTGATGAACTTACATTGCCCCCGGTGCTGGCACAGAAGGCACATTCAGCTTTCAAACATTTCATGCAATTCCATGAAGAGACGTTAGGGGCATCAAGATAAGCCTGGCATGTAGCATTTGCACCGAAGCTGAGAGTGTCAACATTGTCAATTGGAGGAGCGATGGTAGCTGCCTGATAGAAAACTCCGGTGAGAGTGAGGAGGCAAATGATTATTGCAATAAGGGATAGAAGCATGAGCTTTCTCCTTCCATATTTATCGATGCAAAGCATGCTGAGGATAGATCCAACGGCGTTGAGACCAGATGTGACGAGGGAGAGTGCAAGTGCGGTAGATTTTGATGCAATGCCGGCAAACTGAACAATGGTTGGGCTGTAATACATGACGGTGTTGATGCCAACGAATTGTTGAGCGACTTGAGCAGTCACGCCTGCATACAATCCTCTTCGAACAGCAACGTTGCTGAAAGCAGCCTTCATTTTCTCTCCAAGAGTTTGACCGATCAACCCTTCCTCTTGCTTCTCTTGTTCTACGGCTTCTCTCATTGCTTTTATCTCGCCTTCAATCTCGTCTGCTCTGTAAATCTTTTCCAGGATTTTCCTTGACTCATTTTCTTTCCCCTGGTTGTACAACCACCTCGGTGACTCAGGAAGGGTCAGCATTAAAACGAATTGAACCACCGCCGGAAGTCCGGCCACCCCAAGCATCCAACGCCACGTTCCAGGAGTCTGTATATTATGTTAAATAGTTTAGTTAAATATGTTAAATTATCTAATTTTTTTAGTTATTATCCGAGTAGATATATATATACCTTGGTGAATGCGAGGTTGATAAGGTAGGAGAGGAACTGGCCAAAGGTGATGAGGAGACCATTGATACAAACGATAGCTCCTCTAATGGCAGCTGGAGAGGCTTCTGAGATATAGAGAGGGGAAGTCATGGAAGCTATGCCAACTCCAAAACCAACCAAAATTCTTCCAACGACGAGGACCCAAGGAGCAGGGGCAATAGCCATGACTATTGCGCCAAGAAAGAAAACAATGTCAGCCCCCAAAATAGAGGTCTTACGGCCGAGCATGTCGTTCATCCATCCACCAAGTGCAGCACCAATGATGGCTCCCGCTACAGCCATACTTACAATGACTTCCTGCAACCATAGTTTCTTATCAACTTCTACAAAGTCCTCGCGAATGTAAAGCAAAGCTCCTGAGATAACACCGGTATCGTAGCCGAAGAGGAGACCTCCAATTCCGGCCGATAGAGCAAGGCGCATGATGTAAGGCGAACTTGTTGCTCTTTTCCAGAATTCTGTGAACTCTTGCTTACTCGCTGCCTCCGGCCCTCCTTCCATCTTACTGATCACCTTATTAATTTAATGTCAACCCTATTGATGATTTTTAGCTTACTTCTACCACTTGCACTCCACGCTGAAAATATTATTATTCCATTAGTCATTGTTTATTTATGCATGCAATTAATCTCATGCATTTTATAACATTATGCAGACTTTCAATTATAAAGTAAAATTTGATCTCAACGATAATTAATTAATAATATCTATTCTTTCTTATTCCGATCTTAACACCTTATCAAAAAGGTAATTATTATTGTTCCTAACTAACCATGTAGAGTTGTGATCAGCAACACAAAAACAATAAGGAATATATCCTATCATATCATTATTATTTATTTATATATAAAGGAAACATACAATCTAAATATTTATTTATATATAAAGGAAACATACAATCTAAAAAAGAATTAAGATAAATTAAACAGATAAAATATGTTATGTACTTGTACTATAGAAAAAGCTGAGAGAAAATGAACTTTACTTTGGAAATCACAGCACTCTAATATTAAACTTTTACAAAAATTTCTCAAATCAGTTGTGTGGTATTATGCTTCTTTTTGTCTCAAAAATCCGAAGTTATTATCTTGTATTATTGATTCAAACTCTGCATTTTTTCTCCTTTATATATAAATCTTTCACATTAATGGCAGCTAATATATTCATATCTTTAACAAACAAAAAAACACCAAAATTTTCCTTTATTATATTCAATCCTGTCTTAACCGTATATTAGTTTTCTTAATCCTATCCAATACTTGTTTTGTTTTGTTTTGTTATTTTTTGTTAAAATTGATCTATTTTTTCTTGTATCTTATCTATTTATAATCTAAGTAAAGCTAAGTTCTCTAACAAAATAACAAAATAAAATAAAAAATAAGAATAAATTAGTTGTTTATTTTTTTGTTTTGACCAATATATAAAAGTCAAACCCTTCAAGTTGTGTAATTTTATTATTACTTTATTCGAAAAGACAAATAAAATTGTGCTGGTGATACACTTTTTCAGGAGACCAAACTTTAATATTTTGAAAATTTTCAACATTTTATTATATTCAGAATGTATTCTTTTGTCTCTAACCAACAGCAAGAGTTAATTAATCATTTCGAAACATATTTTGGAGTGAATATTTATTTGTTGAGGTGTTCAAAAAAATTTGTTTGTACTAAATTTTAATTTAGTCTCTAACATTTTTTGAGATAAATTATTAGTTTTTAATAAAAAAAATTGATAGAGGGTAATAATATATGTATCTCAGAAATTGTCGGATATGATAATGTATTCTAAAGAGGTTATGCTCCGAGTAACCATGTTAAGGAGAGAATATGGAATGTAAGAGAAGGGTAAAATGCTATTCCAATTAGCATCATATTAAATATATCACTCCCTTATGTTTTCATCTTTTACCTTCATTTGTTACATCTCAATATTTTTTAGATCCTTATTTTTATGTATATATGTAACAAACAAAAATATGTATAGATGTTGTAAAATCTGCAAAGTTAGTAAATAATTAGTAAATAAAATAATTATTAATAAAAAAATTAGAAAATAGAACTTTATAGTTTAACGGAGTAGAGAAAATTAAAATAAAAATTTTGACACTAATTTTAAAGAACTTGGTCCCAAAATTATGTCGAACGGGCCAATCCGATCCATATTGGGCCCAAGGCCCAAGAATATAACCCAAGGCTCAGCCTTTCTTCCCCAAAAGAAAGGGAAACACGCTGCAAGAGAGAAAGAGAGGAAACGGCGGTGAGAAGAGAAGTGAAAGTTACTATTCACTTCGATTTTCAATCTCTCGTAACTTTTTATCCGTAGCTCCGATTGACAAGCCGTCAGTGGTCATACGTTTGTCTTGGAATTCTCTACAAAACTCACTAAACAATTCGGTAAGAAACTTGACTTTTCTCATCCAGATCTTCTCATCTTAGTTTCGATATTTGTTGAGCCTTGGTGTTGACAATTTGTTGAATTTTGGTGTTTAGGAGCAAATTAAATTTGTAGATTTACTGGTTCTATCCCTAGCTTCCATTGGTAAGTTGAGAAACCTTTAACCCTTGTGATATTATTCATATAGGAAATAGGATGTTGATTTAGTGATGTATATGTGATATTAGATTAAATTATATGTTATAGAGGCAAATTGATGGAATTGGTGGTCAATTGACATTGGTGTTAGAAGCTTGATAACATAATTGTTGCTGAATTTCTGTTTGAAAGAGGTTTGGAGCTTTGGGTATTTGCGGAACGGCGATAAATTGTGGTGTTCTGAGCATTAAAGAGGAATCGGCCAAGGTATGGTTTTGGTTTCTCGTAACTAAAATATAATATGTCGTGAAAACTTAGGCTAGTTAACTGTAAGATGGGATTGAAATGTTGTTGTTGATGATGATTGTGATGGATTGATAAGCATAAAGATGAGTGAGTTTGAGGTTGTTGTTGGTGCCATATTGGTTGTGGTGTTGGTATTGTATTTGATAGAGATAATTGAATGATGATTATGTATATTGAACTTGAATGGTTGGATATGATAATGATGATGTATATTATTATATATTGTATTGAATTGAATGTGAAATAGTTGAGAATGTGTTGATAGTGTTGAGAACTTGTGAATTGTTAATAATGATGAACCATGATGATGATAGTGAATGTATGATTGTGAATATTGTATGAATTATGAAGTTGAGTTGATTAATTTTGGTTTGGGGATGGTAGGTTTATTGGAGTTGTGTATTGGGGTATTATGAAATGAATTGAGCAATGATATGTGAATTTGGTGTGTTTATATGTAGGCAAAAAGCTTAGAGTTTTGGTATTGAGAAATGAGATTGGTGTAAATAGAGGTTTGATGATTGTGAAAATCTGATTTTTGGCTGAATTTTGGCGAGCCATAACTCGGTCTCTGAGCCTCCAAATTGTTTCAAACTTATTTCATATGAAAATTTGGTTCGTGAAGTTTACATCGTTTGAAGAACGGATAAAAAATGTTTTAAAACGAGAGAGTTATGCGCGTCGGAAGTTCGATGTGTAAAATGGAAATTCTGCAGACTTAGCATTTTTTACTAATCTGCAATGCATGCGTACGCAAACCCCTCCATACGCGGATGGGCATTTCTGTTTGGCATGCATGCGTATGCGGATGAGGTAATACGCACATGTGATGGGCAAATTGTACTCCCATGCGTACGCGTGGCCCACGCGTATGCCTAACCCCTGAAATCAGCAAAATGAATTTTGTGTTTTAAAATGTAATTTTGAACTTCTAAACATCTATTTTCACTCTTTAGCCCCTAAACCTCAGTTGTATGTTAAGTGGTGAGTAGAAGATAGGGTGGAGCAGTAACTTGGAGATGAAGAAAGTTTGAGAAGTGGTGAATTATGAATGAGAAGTGTATAAATGTGATAGGTATATGATGAAATTGGCCTTAGTGAATGACTTTGAATGATTATGAGTGGATATGAATGAATAATGTATAATGATTTTGAAAACAAAATTGTTTGAGCTTGACCTGGCAAGGTTCGTGGTGGTTTACCGCTTGCCCAGTGTCGAGAATGTTATGTGGGGTTCGTGGTGGTGTACTACCCACATGTTTTTTAAAAGTGAATGATTTGTGGGGTTCGTGGTGGTGTTCCACCCACATGTTTTTCAAAGTGAATGCTTTGTAGGGTTCGGGGTGGTATACCGCCCACATGTTTTTAAAGAAAATATTATGTGGGGTTCGTGATGGTGTACCACCCACATGTTTTTAAAGAAAATGTTATGTGGGGTTCGTGGTGGTTTACCGCCCACGTATGTCTGTTGTTTTCCAATTGAAGATCTTGCAAGGTTCGTGGTGGTGTACCGCTCACAATGGTGGGGTTTGTGGTGGTGTACCGTCCACCGGTTTTCAAGAGGACGATATCCGGGTTAGCTACTGGATGTGTCGGGTTCTGGCAAAGTAACTGACACGTGAGCTCACGGTCTGTTGGAAAGACATGCATTATGTGCATTTGTATATTTTGTTTGAGTGTGCATTGTCTTAGCGTGCTTAATTGTTTATTCATGTTAATTGCTAGTTGGCTACTTGATATACATGCTTTCTATATGTGCTTGACTTGTCTGTTTTGTTTGTCTGTGCATTGGTGTTTTGGAGGGTTGGAGGAAAAGCGGTGAACTTAGGGACTTAGGTTAGAACTATGGTAAAAACTAGGAATCCTTAAACTTAAATACCTCTCCTTAATTTATGATTTTAGATTTTACTTTTAAGTTTAAATATTTTGTCGGAAGTTCTAGGATTGCCTTTAGCTTTCCCGGGATCTTATATGTTAGTTATGTGGGAACTGTTACCATGCTGAGAACCTCCGATTCTCACCCCATGCGGATTTTATGGTTTTCAGATGCAGGATGTGAGGCTCCTTGCTGAGGCATGCTGGAAGCTTCTGATTGGCAAAGATCCTTATCTTTCGGGGCTTTATTTCGGTTATATGTATTTATATTGATACTATTTATCTCTAATATATGTGTGTGTGTGTGTGTGTGTGTGTGTGTGTGTGTGTATATATATATATACATACTGTATTAAATCCTCTTAGAGGTTATTTTGGAGACACAGGTTCTGTAACTTTGTATTCTGAGTTTCTTTTATATACGTGTATATACACTTATGTGCTCGGGTCAGTTTATCTTCGCGAGCCGAGTCTTGAGTTTTGTTATCTGTATTTTGGAACTCTTAATATATAATCTCGTTAGCTTGCTCTATCTTGCTTCGTTTACTTTATCACTTCGTGAGTGTTGTGCTTTTCGTTATACCGATTTTTGCTTTACCCTTTTCTTCAAAGGCTCCTAGTTATAAATCTTTTTCACTATATTATATATATAATTGTACTTTTAGAGGTCGTAATACCTCACCACCTCTGTCTTATGACTTAAGCATAAAGATCTGTGTGGTAGGGTGTTACATTATGGTATCAGAGTAGTTCATTCCCGTAGAGCCTGAGAATGGACTGACTATGCTTCTGAGCATACTATGGCTGTGTGTATATGCTATTTAGGATGTTGGCTTGGCATATATAGCACAAATGTTCATGAGCATACTTTTGAAAATTTGGAGCTCTAGACTTGAGGTATTAAGACTGATCACCTTAATATCAATTGTTTGGTATGGACATGACCCAAAGGGCGTCTAATGGACGTGAGTGAGGTGATACGGCTGGATTTATGTTTGCTGCTGTGTGAGCTACTACTGAAGGAATGGAGCAGATAACCTAGGAATTGTGATGGAGGCAATAATTGATTAGGTGGTGGAGACGCCTAGGGATTAGGACTCGTGCGGCTAGCGTGAAGGTCGATAACATTTAGTTAGAAAGATGGAGAGATTCAAGGAGTGTTCTGGCAGAGTAAGTGAATGATTTAGAATCTTAGTGGCTCATGATCAGAGTAACGCTGTGAAAGCGCGGTGAATTTTGGTGGCTCTAGGGTTTTAGAGACGAGAGAGAATAGACTTGGGATATAGAATGATTTTGAGGGCTGACTTAGGGTCAAAGATGGAAAGCATGAGTGTGTGGTTTAGGCTAGAATGATTTGACTCAGACTAAAAGATAGAGCAATTGTTTAGTGTTTGAAATAGTGGTGAAGGACTTGAGATTTGAATTGAATTAGATAGAACTTATATAGGATAAGGAAATTTATAGTCGTTGAAAAAGAGCTAGACGAAGTTAAGAGTGAAATAAACGGGTATAGGTTAGGCTTCAATTTGATTAAGCTTATGATTTTGTACCTAAGACTGGAGAATGTGAATTAATGTTTAAATTAATGTTGGGAAAATGGTAAAATGAATGGTAAGAGGTCGGTTGAATCTGAGGGAGCATATATGAAGATTTGAGAATGAATTTTCGAAGGCAAAATTTCTGTTAGGGGGGTAGGATGTAAAATTCGCAAAGTTAATAAATAATTAGCCAATAAAATAATTATTAATCAAGAAATTAGAAAATAAAACTTTATAGTTTAATGGAGTAGAGAAAATTAAAATAGAAATTTTGACACTAATTTTAAAGAATTTAGCCCAAGATTGGGCCAAACGGGCCAAATCAGTCGGACCGGATCCATATTGGGGCCAAGGCCCAAGTATATAATCCAAGGCTCAGCCTTTCTTCCCCAAAAGAAAGGGAAACATGCTGCAAGGAATAGAGAGAGAGAGAGAGAAAGAGAGAGAGAGAGAGAGAGAGAGAGAGAGAGAGAGAGTAAGGAAACGGTGGTGAGAAGAGAAGTGAAAGTTACTATTTACTTTGATTTTCAAATGCCCGTAACTTTTGATCCAGAGCTCCGAATGATGAGCCGTCAGTGGTCACGCGTTTGTCTCGAAATCCTCTACAAAACCAAAAAATTTGGGAAGAAACTTGACTTTTCTTACCCAGATCTTCTCATTTCAGTTTTGATATTTTTTTAGCCTTGGTGTTGAGAATTTGTTGAATTTTGGTGTTTAGGAGCAAATTAACTTTGTAGATTTGCTGGGTTCTGTCCCTAGCTTCTGTTGGTAAGGTGAAAAACCTCTAACCCTTGTGAAATTATTCATATAGGAAATGGGGTGTTGATTTAGTGATGTATATGTGATATTAGATTAAATTATATGTTATGGAGACAAATTGATAGAATTGGTGGTCAATTAACGGTTTTAGAAGCTTGATAACGGACAATTGTTGTTGAATTTTTGTTTGAAAGAGGTTTGGAGCTTTGGGTATTTCTGGAACGGTGATAAATTGTGGTGTTCTGGGCATTTAGGAGGAATCGGCCAAGGTATGATTTCGGTTTTTCGTAACTAAAATATAATGTGTCGTGAAAACTTAGGCTAGTTAACAGTAAGATGAGATTGAAATGTTGTTGTTGATGATGGTTGTGATGGATTGATATGCATAAGGATGAGTGAGTTTGAGGTTGTTGTTGGTGCCATATTGGTCGTGGTGTTGGTATTGTGTTTGATAGAGATAATTGAATGATGATTATGTATATTGAACTTGAATGGTTGGATATGATAATGATGATGTATATTATTGTATATTATGTTGAATTGAATGTGAAATAGTTGAGAATGAGTTGATAATGTTGAGAATTTGTGAATTGTTAATAATGATGAACCATGATGATGATAGTGAATGTATGATTATGAATCTTGTATGAACTATGAAGTTGAGTTGATTAATTTTGTGTTGGGGATGGTAGGTTTATTGGATTTGTTTATTAGGGTATTATAAAATGAATTGAGTAATGATATGTGAATTTGGCGTGTTTAGATGTTGGCAAAAAGCTTAGAGTTTTGGTATTGAGAAATGAGATTGGTGTAAATAGAGGTTTGATGAATTTTGTGAAAATCTTATTTTTGGCAAAACTTTGGAAAATAATAACTCAGCTTCAGACCCCTAAATTATTTCAAACATATTTCATATAAACATTGGGTTCGTGAAGTTTACACCGTTCGAAGAACGGATGAAAAATATTTTAAAATGAGAGAGTTATGCGTGTGAGAAGTTCGGTGTGTAAAATGGAAATTCTGAAGACTTAGCCATTTTTGATTAATCTGCAATGCATGCGTACGCAAACCCCTCCATACGCGGATGGGCATTTCTGTTTTGCATTCATGCGTACGCGGATGAGGTAATTTGTACGCGTGATGGGCAAATTGCACTTCCATGCGTACACGTGATCCCTAAAATCAGCAAAATGAGTTTTATGTTTTAAAATGTAAGTTTGAACTTCTAAACCTCTATTTTCACTCTTTTAGCCCCTAAATCTCAATTGTATGTTAAGTGGAGAGTAGAAGGTAGGGAGAAGCAGTAACTTGGAGATGAAGAAAATTTGAGAAGTGGTGAATTATGAATGAGAAGTGTGTAAATGTGATAGGTATATGATGAAATTGGCCTTAGTGAATGACTTTGAATGATTATGAATGGATATGAATGAATAATATATAATGATTTTGAAAATGAAATTGTTTGAGCTTGACTTGGCAAGGTTCGTGGTGGTTTACCGCTTGCCCAGTGTCGAGAATGTTATGTGGGGTTCATGGTGGTTTACCGCCCACATGTTTTTTAAAAGTGAATGCTTTGTGGGGTTCGTGGTGGTGTATCGCTCACATGTTTTTCAAAGTGAATGCTTTGTGGGGTTCATGGTGGTGTACCACCCACATGTTTTTAAAGAAAATGTTATGTGGGGTTCATGGTGGTTTTCCGCCCATGTGTGTGTGTTGTTTTCGAATTGAAGATCTTGTGAGGTTCGTGGTGGTGTACCGCTCGCAATGATGGGATTTGTGGTGGTGTACCACCGACCGGTTTTCAAGAGGACAATATCTGGGTTAGCTACCAGATGTGTCGGGTTTTGGCAAAGTAACCAACATGTGAGCTCATGGCTAGTAAGAAAGGCATGCATCATGTGCATTTGTATGTTTTGTTTGAGTGTGCATTGTTTTGGCGTGCTTAATTATTTATTCAAGTTAATTGCTAATTTCCTACTTGATATACATGCTTTCTGTATGTGCTTGACTTGTCTGTTTTGTTTGTCTGTGCATCAGTGTTTCAGAGGGTTGGAGGAAAGGTGGTGAACTTAGGGACTTAGGTTAGAACTGTGATAAAAATCAGGAATTCTTAAACTTAGATACCTCTCCTTAATTTATGGTTTTAGATTTCACTTTTAAGTTTAAATCTTTTGTCAGAAGTTCTAGGATTGCCTTTGGCTTTCCTGGGACCTTATATGTTAGTTATGTGGGCATTGTTACCATACTGAGAACCTTCGGTTCTTACCCCATGTGGATTTTGTGGTTTTCAGATACAGGACGTGAGGCTCCTCACTGAGGCATGCTGGAAGCTTCTGATTGGTGAAGATCCCTATCTTTCGGGGCTTTATTTTGGTTATATGCATTTATATAGATACTATTTTTCTATATATATATATATATATATTGTATTAACTCCTCTTAGAGGTTATTTTGGAGACATAGGTTCTGTAACTTTGTATTCTGAGTTTCTTTTGGGTTTTCTTATATATACATGTATATACACTTATGTGCTTGGGCCGGTTTATCTTCGTGAGCCGAGTCTTGAGTTTTTTTATTTGTATTTTGGAACTCTTAGTATATAATCTCGTTAGCTTGCTCTATCTTGCTTCGTTTACTTTATCGCTTTGTGAGTTTTGCGCATTTCGTTTTACCGATTTTTGCTTTACCTTTTTCTTCAAAGGCTCCTAGTTATAAATTTTTTTCACTATATTATATATATAATTATACTTTTAGAGGTCGTAATACCTCACCACCTCTGTCTTAAGACTTAAGCATAAGGCTTTGTGTGGTAGGGTGTTATAGATGTATACTGAAAATCACCACAACAGTCCCATATATAGATGTATGTACCAATAATTTCTTATATATTCGTAGTTTTTTGAAGTCATATTATATATTCTCACCACACAACTAATCTGAGGGATCTTCTGCGACTCTTTCATTCTACATAAGATCGATCTCAAATACACAAATTAGAGAGATACAATGAAAGTTTAACATTAGAGTGGTGTGGTTTCCATAACAAAGCTCATTTTCTGTCTGTTTTTTCTGTAGTACAAGTATGTAACATGTTTCGTCTATTTAATTTATCTCAATTATTTTTTGGATCATACTTTTTCTTTTAATAAATAATAATGATATATAGGATATATTCCTAAGCATTTCTGATTTCGTAATCGCAACTTTACATGGTTAATTATGAACATTAATAATTACCTTTCTGGTAAGGTGTTAAGATTTGGATAAAAAAGAGTAGACATTATTGATTAATTATCGTTGAGATCAAATTTCACTTTATAATTGGAAGTCTGCATGATGTTATAAAATGTATGAGATTAATTGCATGCATCAATAAACAATAACAATTGATTTATGATTGATGGAATAATAATATTTTCAGCTTGGAGTGCAAGTGGTAGAGATAAGCTAGAAATCATCAATAGGGTTGACATTAAATTAAGTTGATCAATAAGAATGGAAGGAGAGCCGGAGGCAGCAAGTAAGTAAGAGTTCACGAAATTCTGGAAAAGAGCAACCAGTTCGCCCTACGTCATGCGCCTTACTCTATCTGTCAAAATTGGAGGTCTCTTCTTTGGCTACAACACCGGTGTTATCTCATGAGCCTTGATTTATATTCACGAGGATTTTGTAGAAGTTGATAAGAAATTATAGTTACAGGAAGTCATTATATGTATGGATGTAACGGGAGCCATCATTGGTGGTGCAGTTGGTGAATGGATGAACGACAGGCTCGGCCGAAAGATCTCTATCTTGGGGGCTGATATTGTTTTATTTTTTGGCACAATAGTCATGGCTATAGCCCAAGCTCCTTGGGTCTTCATTGTTGGAAGAATTTTGGTTGGTTTTGGAGTTGGCATAGCTTCCATGACTTTCCCTCTCTACATCTCAGAAGCCTCTCCAGCTGCCATTAGAAGAGCTCTCGTTTGTATCAATGGTCTCCTCATCATCTTTGGCTAATTCCTTTCCTACCTTATCAACCAAGATATATCTGCTTAGATAATAACTAATAAAAACTATTAGATCATTTAAAATATTTGACTAAACTATTAGAAATAATGTGTCCACATCTTATCTATTTTGATTAACTTGTGCAGACTCCTGGAATGTGGTGTTGGATACTTGGGGTGGCTGGACTTTTAACAATGGTTCGGTTCGTTTTAATGTTGAATCTACATGAGTCACCGAGGTGGTTGTACAACTAGGGAAGAAAATGGAGTTAAGAAAAATCCAAAAGAGTTACAAAGCGGACGAGATTGAAAGGTAGATTATTCAAAGTTATGTATACCAAAAGTTTATTCAGAATCATTATAACAAAAGGAAAATTCACATTTATTATAACAACAAAGCACAAGAATAATTTAATTTGTTGCTAGATATTTATTTCAATCGAAAATTGATGAATTCAAATTTTTTAAAATATGAGGTGATAACAACATAGAACGCCGTTAATAATTGCCATTGCTAATGTGAACTGAGACTAAAATCCAAGACATTTTTCTGTATGAGTGATTTTATTAGTAAGATGATCGATGTTATATTTATTTAAATTTTTTTCCCATAAAAAGAGAAAAGGTGGTCAAGATACTTGGTGAATAATTACACTCTTTATTTTTAATATTAGAGAAGAATGTGTGTTTTATTGTATCATGGAGATGAGTTCTGTATCACAAAATTGTGGAAGAGAAGGAAAAAAAAATCTGAGAGTTAGATTCGCAAATCTGAGGGTCAGGTTTGTACTTATAATTTTTTTATTTTAAAATCCCAAATTTGTGGGTTATATTTGTGTATCGATCAAATTTTATTATAAAATCTAATTCATATTTCTTATCATTATATTAAAAAATAAACACTCAAACTATCCATACCAAGGAATAACACATTCCTTTCTCCATTTCAAAAAGAAATTAGCCGAATAGTTAAGGTAGTCCAGAGTGTGATATGGGTGATACTAGTATTGTAATAATAATAAGTCCAAAGACCTTGTTTAAACCGTGTAAATGTTGTCCAGTGTCTGTTATATATATAGTTCCCTTGTGCTTCTTTTGTAGTCATTGGTGAGTTCAATTTCTTTTCTCTTTACTTAATTTAGGTAATAGTAGATTTATGAATTTAGGTGATTCAAAACTAGATTTAAATTATGAGGTGTGATCAGATTGCTTTAAAAAAATTAGATATGATATGATTTTAGTTTTTTGGCATTCTAACTGTTTAAGCAATGTGTGGTGGCATCTCTATCAAATGGCCACCTGATGCGGAATTTCCACACTTACTATCAGCAAGTATACCGAGTCGTACCAAGTAATAAATTTACGGTGAGTGAGTATCGATCCAACGAGAATTAACGGATTAAGCAAGTAATAGTCAATTGATTATTCTAGTCAGACAATCAAAATTTAGAGTTTCAATAGTAAATAGCATGAAATAGAGAATTAAACAAGAGTAAACTAAAATTGGTTAAGAAAATAATGTGATCAAGATAGTTAATTAAGGTATCAGAGATATTTAAATTTCAGGATTAACAATTATTGTCATCTACCTTAATCATGCAAAGATTTAATTCATGGTAAATTCCAAGTGATTGAATTCCAATTCATTGGCAATTCAATCTCTTCTAACCTAATTAACCGTCAATTTCTTGATCAATTAATTATGCTAAAAGATTAAGTTCGAACTCTGGTTTAAAGACCACACAATTCTTAAGAACCCAGAAGTAATTTGATTATATATCACGTATCACATTAAATCTAGGTAAAGGTAATTGAAGAATTATGAGAAAAGAGTTTCAAGCTTTAATTCCAATTATTTAACTTTTTCAAGATTCAAAGGGATTCAATTTAGATTAGGGTTATTTTTCAATACACTCTAATCCTTAAGATGAAGAACAAACTCAATTCTTAAATAAAAATAACGCATTAATCAAAATAAAAGAACAATAATATTAATTCATCAAAATAAATAGAGCTCTTGACCTTAACAATGGAGGTTTAGTTGTCCATAGTGTAAAAAAATCTAAATCCTAATCTAATATAAAACCTGAAACTAATAAAGAGAAGATGGAAGAAAGGAGAGAGTTGTGTGTTACTTCCTTTGTATTAGCCTGAGATTGGACTTGGGTTGGGTTGTTGGTGTTTAGCACCACTTGGGTGGCGTTTGGCGCCAGTTCTGATGCAAATTTATCACCTTCGCTACGAGTCTGATGTTTAGCGCCGAGCCACCCGGAGGGTAGTGGTGCTGGGAGGCAGACTGGTGTTTAGCACCGTGAGTCCAAAGAGTAATCATAGACTATTATATCGTTGAAAAGCTCTGAAAGATGGCTTTCTAATGCTGCTTGAACCATGTAATTTGGACCTCTGTAGCTCAAGTTATGCTCGTTGGAGTGTGAAGAGGTCAAGGTTGACAGCATCCATAAATTCTCTCTATGTTTGTCTTCAATTCTTGATTTCTTCTTGTGCTTTTGCTTCTCTTTTTCTAACATTTCTCTACAAGAATCATGAAACCAAGAAAATCAAAATACTACTAGAATAACATTGAAAATCATATAATTACCGAGCAAAAGTCATAAATTTTCTATAAAAATTGCCCCAAAAAAATACTTAAGATGCTTATGCATCAATACCAATAATATCCAGAAAAAGTAAGTGTAAGTCAATTGAATTCACAGACTTTGGACACACAATTTGAAAGCAACAATATTTTGCAAATTGTACAAAAGCCATATAAAATCTGTTGATTATTGAATATTTGTGTAAAAAATATTCGAATAACGGAAGTGTTTCAAATTTCCAACTGTATCAAGCAATGTAGTGAGTAGCTTGACAAAAAGAGTACTAATGCAAATGAATTTTTGTATCAAGTTATCAGAAACTGCATCTGAAAAAGTGAATTGATATAAAAAATATTATTTGAATTATATTATTATAATTTAGTCTGGAATGCTTTGCAAACAAAGAACTAAATATTTTACGGTTCAATAAAGAAACCGAGAAAGTCTACAATAGTCAATGTGCAAGAAAATGGAATGGCATGAAGAGGGAGTGTGGATGGCATGTGGGAGTGGAACCCAAACTCTTTCAACCCACTTGATATTTTGTTTTTTTATAGAACCCACCATGCTATTTGTTCGCGTTGCAGTGCTGTTTGCCCTGTTCTCTCTTAGCTTCTTCTACATCAAAAACCAAATGAAAAATCTATAAGAAATGATCTTGATATCGCATTAATTAGTCTCTAAAAAAATATTAATTTTAGTTTTTATAATAAAAAATAATAGACAAATTTTATTTTTCTATGAATTCATTACATAAAACTTAATAATTATACTTATATGTATTATTAACTATTATAACGTATTTATTTATAAAAAATTACTACGTAGATAACAACTTTTCGAACGAAACTTTATCTATTTTCATAAAATTCATGGTAAACAAAGAGCAGTTATTGAAGACTATAAACAAACTTAAAAGATAACGAATCCTTTCTTATCTAAAATTACATTCTTCTCATGCTCATGTAGCAACAACGAAATACACACTATTGTAGATAACAAAATATATGAACAACTTGTTTCGTTTCGCACTATCTACTGATATAGAACGATATACATATCTATTATTTACTATCATGTAGAATCTAGTTAATTAATACTTTTTTTTCTTTAAAAATTAATTAGTCCAAAGTCAAAATCTTTGAAATCTAATTGTCACTTTACTCTAAATAAAATGACTCGATACTGTTGATTTTCCAATCCAGGGGCAAAAATTAGTAAAGGTTTCAAGCGTAATATAAGTTTAGATGAAATCTTTTTTATCTGTTCAGAATCCGTAATGGCCTAGGTTTTTATTTATTTATTTGTAGTGGCTGCAAATAATGATGTTTAGTTTAATATAATGTTAAGTTAATATTAGTTAATTAAACTGATGAACAACATAGTAAGGTGTTAAAATTTTTAAGAAAAAAATTTTAGGTGACTGACATACACTTCTTGTTTTTTCTTTTAAGTGTTGACTTTTAATACTTAGTACCACCAATTTACTAAATAACGTATATGTTACTTAAAAATTCAATAATTTATTTAGCTTGTGTAAAATTAAAGTCTAAAGGTCATGTACGCATGCACTGAAATAACAACTTAATTTATGTTAGTTTAGGTGAGTTTTTGTTGAAGTTGTAAATTGCAACGTGGTATTGGACTCGCTTTGGAATGAAGACTTGGGAGAAAGAAAATAATTTATGAAAATTTTAACCTAATTCTCTAAAATATATTAATTATGTGCTTAATTTGAAACTTTTTATTAAAGATAAATGATTTGAACTTTCTAATGTATATATTGAGAACTTTTTTTTTAAAGAAATTGTATTCTCTTTTTATATGATCACGTTTTAATCTAATAATAAAAATAAATAGAATAAATAAGAGGTTAAATTCTTTATATATTTTTGTGTGAAATATAAAAATATTTGACAATTTTAATATTTTATATTGTTATGGTGGCAGTATAATCCGTCATTGACTTATTGTAAAAAAAAAAAATTATATAAAGATGATGTTTTGCAATTTTTTTTGTAATTATGAAAAAGCCAAATATGTAAAGAAAACAAAAATAAAAGTAAAGAAGTGCTAGGGGACCAATAAGGTTTGTGATTTGTAGTCATTAATTAGCTATTATTAATGATTTTTAATGGTATAAAATTACATCTAATAGTATAGAATTACTTATTTTTTTGTTGTTGGCCAGATTTTAATAAAACGGCTGGCTCTTTGGACTTTTTCATAAAAGTATTCATACAACGTGCCTCTTTTCTAATTTAATGTGTTGGATACAAATTTGACATACATGGAGAAATTCTCTATCGCTCTGTCAGTACAAATTTTGAAGAAGAGAACGCACGCATTGAAACATCAATTATATTTATCTTCTCCTTTAATTTCTATTCCTCGAAGAGAGAATCATCCAATTCTCGATCTCTATGAAAAGATAACTAACTGCAGCTTCATCATATCATATTATTTATTTACAAGTACTTGCTTTCTCTTCGTCTGCCTTTGGATTGGTGCAATCGCAAGGGTTGAAACCTTTCTGAAGCAACTTCTCGACCTCTTCAAACTGAAGCCCTTTGGTCTCTGGTACCAATAGATAGATGGCAATGAGCCCAATTGTGGAAAACCCAGCAAAGAGGAGGAATGTTCCTGCAGCCCCAAGTGCATGGATGAGTGACAAGAATGTCAAACTCACTATGAGATTAGCACACCAGTTTGAAACTGCTGCTATGCCTCCACAAATTCCCCTGAATCTCAATGGATAAATCTCTGAGTTCAAAACCCAAGGTACTGATCCCATTCCAGGAGAGTAGGCTAGGATATATAGTCCCAACACTATAACTGCAAGCACTCCAATTTTGCTTGGGCATCCATCAGAAAACCACACGCGCTTTTGCTCACCGCACACTGCTCTGACTTCCTTTGTTTCCGCCAGGCATGCTCCCGGAAGATGCTGCATCATGTTCATTTATTATGTTAGATTAGATTAGACTAATACATAGATATATATAAGTTGAAAGAGATGGAAGTGATGAACTTACATTGCCCCCAGTGTTGGCACAGAAGGCACATTCAGCTTTCAAACATTTCATGCAGTTCCATGAAGAGACATTAGGGGCATCAAGATAAGCCTGGCATGTAGCATTAGCACCGAAGCTGAGGGTGTCAACATTGTCAATTGGAGGAGCGGTGGTAGCTGCCTGATAGAAAACTCCAGTAAGAGTGAGGAGGCAAATGATTATTGCAATAAGGGATAGGAGCATAAGCTTTCTCCTTCCATATTTATCGATGCAAAGCATGCTGAGGATAGATCCAACAGCGTTGAGACCAGATGTGACGAGGGAGAGTGCAAGTGCGGTAGATTTTGATGCAATGCCGGCAAACTGAACAATGGTTGGGCTGTAATACATGACGGTGTTGATGCCAACGAATTGTTAAGCGACTTGAGCAGTCACGCCTGCATACAATCCTCTTCGAACAGCAACGTTGCTGAAAGCAACCTTTATTTTCTCTCCAAGAGTTTGACCGATCAACCCTTCCTCTTGCTTCTCTTGTTCTATGGCTTCTCTCATTGCTTTTATCTCCCGTTCAATCTCGTCTGCTCTATAAATCTTTTCCAGGATTTTTCTTGACTCATTTTCTTTCCCCTGATTGTACAACCACCTCGGTGACTCAGGAAGGGTCAGCATTAAAACGAACTGAACCACCGCCGGAAGACCGGCCACCCCAAGCATCCAACGCCACGTTCCAGGAGTCTGTATATTATGTTAAATAGTTTAGTCAAATATGTTAAATTATCTAATCTTTTTTAGTTATTATCCGAATAGATATATATACCTTGGTGAATGCAAGGTTGATAAGGTAGGAGAGGAACTGGCCAAAGGTGATGAGGAGACCATTGATACAAACGAGAGCTCCTCTAATGGCAGCTGGAGAGGCTTCTGAGATATAGAGAGGGGAAGTCATTGAAGCTATGCCGACTCCAAAACCAACCAAAATTCTTCCAACGACGAGGACCCAAGGAGCAGGGGCAATAGCCATGACTATTGCGCCAAGAAAGAAAACAATATCAGCCCCCAAGATAGAGGTCTTACGGCCGAGCATGTCGTTCATCCATCCACCAAGTGCAGCACCAATGATGGCTCCTGCTACAGCCATACTTACAATGACTTCCTGCAACCATAATTTCTTATCAACTTCTACAAAGTCCTCGCGAATGTAAAGTAAGGCTCCTGAGATAACACCGGTATCGTAGCCGAAGAGGAGACCTCCAATTCCGGCCGATAGAGCAAGGCGCATGATATAAGGCGAACTGGTTGCTCTTTTCCAGAATTCCGTGAACTCTTGCTTACTCGCTGCCTCTGGCCCTCCTTCCATTCTTACTGATCACCTTATTAATTTAATGTCAACCCTATTGATGATTTCTAGCTTACCTCTACCACTTGCACTCTACGCTGAAAATATTATTATTCCATCAATCATTGTTTATTTATGCATGCAATTAATCTCTTACATTTCATAACATCATGCAGACTTTCAATTATAAAATAAAATTTGATCTCAACAATAATTAATCAATAATATCTATTCTTTCTTGTTCCGATCTTAACACCTTATCAAAAAGGTAATTATTATTGTTTCTAATTAACCATGTAGAGTTGTGATCAGCAACACAGAAACAATTAGGAATATATCCTATCATATCATTATTATTTATTTATATATAAAGGAAAAGTACAATAAAAAAAATTGAGATAAATTAAACAAATAAAATATCTTACGTACTTGTACTATAGAAAAAGTTGAGAGAAAATAAACTTTACTATGGAAATCACAGCACTTTAATGTTAAACTTTTACAAAAAGTTTCTCAGATCAGTTGTGTGGTATTATGCTTTCTTTTGTCTTGGAAATTCGAAGTTATTGTCTTGTATGATTGGTTCAAACTCTGTATTTTTTCTCCTTTATATATAAATCTTTCACATTAATGGCAGCTAATATATTCATATCCTTAACAAACAACAAGATCCCAAAATTTGTCTTTATTATATTCAATCTTGTCTTAACTGTATATTAGTTTTCTTAATCCTATTCAATTCTTGTTTTATTTTTTTGTTTTTTTTTTTTTGTTAAAATTGATCTGTTTTTTAATGTATCTTATCTATTTATAATCTAAGTAAAGCTAAGTTCTCTAACAAAATAATAAAATAAAATAAAAAATAAGAATAAAATAGCTGCTTATTTTTTTATTTTAACCAATATATAAAAGTCAGCCCTTCAAGTTATGTAATTTTATTATTACTTTATTCGGAAAGACAAATAAAATTGTGCTGGCAATATACTTTTAAGGAGACCAATATCACTTTAATATTTTAAAAATTTTTAATATTTTATTATATTCAAAATGTATTCTCCCGTCTTTAACCAACAGCAAGAGTTAATTAATCAATTCGAAACATGTTTCAGAGTGAATATTTATTTGTTGAGGTGTTCAAAAAAATCATTTATACTAAATTTTAATTTAGTCTCTAATATTTTTAAAATAAATTATTAGTTTTTAATAAAAAATTGATAGAGAATAATAATATATGTACCTCAAAAATTGTTGGATATGATGATGTGTTCTAAAGAGGTTATGCTCCGAATAACCATGTTAAAGAGAGAATATATAGAAGAGAAGAGAAGAGTAAAACGTTATTCCAATTAGCATCATATTAAATATATCACTCCGTTATGTTTTTATCTTTTATCTTCATTTGTTATATCACAATATTTTCTAGATCCTCATTTTTATATATATATGTAACAAACAAAAATAATATATAAAATATAATATGACCTCTAAAGATTAAGAATATATAAGAAATTATTGTTACACAGTTAATTTGTCAAAAAGAGAATTATCAATTACAAAACTACGAAACTTCGAAAGTAGCTATAACAAATAATTCAAAGTAAAATATCGAGACGATATTTCATGGTGCATATAAAAACTATCGCAAAGTAAATTATAAAATTTTTTTTTAAAAAAACCTAAATCATAAAGCAAAATATTCAACTACAACTATTACAAAATAAAATGTTTAAAGACCCACAAACCGGGTCAGAGAATACCAAATAATTTGTAAGAATAAATCAAGAAAATCATGATCACGAGTGGTCAGGTTGGCGACACTTCATCTTGAGTCACAAGAAGTGTCTGAGTAGGTCTCTTGGCAAGAGGAATTAAAGAAGAGATAAGGTCTTCATCTATCTAAGTCGGGAAGCTTTAAGAGGTTTCTTTAGTTCGGACATCCGATGGTGCACGAATTCTCACACTTTATACAACTGAACCAGCAATTGCACTGTGTCGTCTAAGTAATACCTGAGCGAGTCAGAGTCGATCCTACGAAGATTATGGTTTGAAGCAAGATATGGTTATCTTATAGATCTTAGACAGGCAGATAAAAGAGTTGTTGGATTTGTTTAAATGCATAAAAAGAAAATAAAGAGAACTTAACTAAGTTGATATGTTTGCAATGATAAGAAAATAGTTAAGGCTTGGAGATACTTTATTCTTCTGGATTAATCCGGTTTTACTGCCTTCTTCAACTATGAATGATTTCTTCTATGGCAGGCTGTATGTGATCAACGTCGGTTTAGAGGTCGCCAATGCTCCTCCAGATCTGAATCCCGGGGTTAGTGTGGATCCATTCTGATTGAGGGTGAAGCTCCTGCAGCTCATTCTCCTTAGTGATCCTACTTAAAACACCACAGACAAGGTCAAATCTTCCAGATCAGAGAATGATGTGCCTTTGGATTCTAGCCTCTACCACAAAGATTCTAATCTCTCCATACCTCGGCTGAACTGGTGTCTCGAGAAGTCCCTAAAGAAGTCGTGGATTAGCCGTCTAAAAGATGTATAATCAAGCTAGTGGTTCAATGCTTTCTAGTTACGTATTCACATGAACCCAAGAAGAACATGGGTGATTGTCAAGCACGCAGTCTTAGAATGAAGAACGAAGATACATCTTAGAATAGAGAATCAAACACGAATTGAGAAAGAACAATAGTACTTTATTAATTCATAAAACTCAGCAGAGCTCATCCCTTCAACCTAGGAGGTTTAAAAACTCATACTGATAGAAAATACAATGTGTAATTCAAAAATAGGCTGAATTCAACTCGCTTAGAATGTAAAAGTTCTCAAATAAATACTAGACTAATGACTAAGGATTACATAAGAAGGGTAAAACAGTCTTTTAGTGCTAAAATCCACTTATGGGGCCCACTTGGTGAGTGTTTGGGCTGAGCTTGATTGAGATTCACGTGCTAGGAGGCCTCTAGGGTGTTGAACGCTGGCTAGGAGGTCCTTTATGGACGTTGGATGCTCTTCTCATCTCCTTTGGGCGCTGGATGCCAGAATAGGGCATGAGGCTGGCGTTGAACACCAGTTTTGAGCCTTCAATTTTGAAGCAAAGTATGAACTATTATATATTTCTGGAAATCTCTAGATGTTAGCTTTCCATATCCATTGAGAACTCTCTATTTGGACTTCTGTAACTCCAGAAAAGCTCTTTCAAGTGCAAGGAGGTCAGATCCAGACAGCATTTGTAGTGCTTTTCTGCCTCTGAATCAGACTTTTGCTCCAACTCCTCAATTTCAGCCAAAAAATACCTGAAATTTCATAAAAAAACACAAACTCATAGTAAAATCCAAAAATGTGAATTTTACACTAAAACCTATGAAAATATAATAAAACTTAAATAAAACATACTAAAACTATATGAAAGCAATGCCAAAAACCGTATAAAATATCTACTCATCACCCGACATTTTTGGGTCACCAAAAGGACTATCATCATCCATGGGATTGATGATCTTCCCATTGACAACAACCTTATCAGGGTCGATAGGAGAGAAGTCCACTTCGGGAGCCAGAACACGGAATTGAGCTTTTAGGTTGTTGGTCATTTCATCCATACCTCAAATGGCTGACTCTTTAAGATTTACATACTCCTCCTTTAATCTTGCGATCTCATTCTTCAAATCTTGCTTCTCCTAGAAGACCCGAGTATAACTTTTCTCAGCCTTTTTCTTCAGACCCTTCGCCATGACACATGCAGCTTCAGTTTGCTTTTCCCTCTACTGAAACTTTGAAAGGTTGGAAACGAAAGCCTCCTTCTCCTTCTCCCATTCCTACTTGGCCTCCCACAAAGATGACATCTCAACCTTCATCTCAGTCAAAGTTCACTGAGTGGCACCAAGGAAAGTCTCCTCAAGCTATTTTAGTAAAGTAGAATAAACTCTAGTCGTTCTAATATCGCCTTGGGCCAACACTTGGAGATATTTTTTATGAAAATATCATCCATACTTATAAATCTATGAGGGAGGATGTATTTTTCACAAAAGGCCACAGCATTAAAACCATGGTCATACATACTGTCGGACTCAGAAGTTTTATGCTTTTTTTAAGTCGGCTCAGGAAAAGGAGAAATAGGAGGAGTGGTTTGAACATCAAACCCAGCAGGGGAGTAAGAGGAGGAGAAGAAGGATAAAAAAGAATCTTAACTAATTGAGAAGGACCCAAGCCTGACTTGGAGGAGTAAAAGAGGTCACCCAACTTGTCGGCCTCTTTCAATTGGATAGCTCGGGTGGTGGCGTTCTTTTTGGCCTGACGCAAACCTTTCAAAGCATGTGACCCACTAGTCATCCTTGCTATAAAACCAAATATAACGTCCAGGTTATATAAGTATAACAAAACACCAACAAGAAGATATCTACAGATGGCAAAGAAGTACTACCTAGCTTGGTATAGATATAGGTCAGGTTTCCTAGTAAGAATTTTTTGGTGTCAAGGTTAGGAGCTTGGCCCCAACACTCTTAGAACAGGACTACTACACACTCCTCTACCTCGTCTAAATCTTCAACATTGTATTTAATAATAGTGGGAAACTCTTCCCAGTATAGATTAAAAATAGGATCATCTTTTTTGTCAAGAAAGAAAGGTCGGGCACCTTCCAGACAAGTCCGCAAGAGGTTGAGTAATTTTCAACAAAAAAAATCATAGTTTTAAAACCCTCTTGCAAACACAACAATCAAACCACATTACTAGAGTAAGAAATGACACCGTTTTCAGAAGTAAAAATGGAACCATTTGGGGGCACAAAGCAAATCCTCGCATTCAACATATAAATCCATAGAAAAATAATAATTTTCAAAGAAAGAAAAGAACGCAGAAGATGCATTTTCAAAGGAACATTGATAACTGCCACTAAGAAACTATTTTTTCACACAAACATCAACAACAATAACGTCAGAAGCACATTATCCAACAAGAAACAGGAGTGCAGAAACCAAAACAAAAAAGGTGAGACCAACCTTGATGGAGGCACAAATGAAGGAATGTACTTGACAGCAAAACACGAACTTTTCGAAAGCCTTTGAGCAAACACGAACAAAAATCTGAAGTAGAAATTCAAGATAGAGAAAATCTTGAAAAGAAATTGGGAATGAGGTTATAGTGAAATAAAAAGCTTTGAGAAAGAATGAGGAAAGAAGAAAAAGAAGAAGAAGAAGCAAAAAGAAAAAAAAAAAAGAAAAGGGGTTGAGTATTTATAAGACTCTAGGAATAAAATGGTAAATTTACCCACCTCATTTATGATGTACACAGTCACCAAGGCAGCGTTTGGTTTCAAAGACACAGACACAAAGACATGGACATGTTAGAACATGTCCTATATTTGTTTGTTGAGACATAAATTTTTTATGGACACGTTAGTACACAAGCATACACAAAATACATGTATTCAGTGTACTCCCAAAATATTGAGACACAGAGACACAAGCAATTAGACACACTTATTTACTCTTTTACCCCTTATTAATTTCTTAACCCTAATTCTTTTTTCTCTCTCCCATTCTCCATCCACCGTGACTGTTCTCTTTCCTCCCTCCTCCCTCCTTCTGCCGTTGCATCCCGTGGTCTAGATTTGCCGTCAGCGCTGCATCTCCTCGTTCAAATCCACTGTCGCCGCAGCCACCACCGTCGCTGCATCTCTCCCTTCGTCCAGATCCGTGTGCTGTCGCCGCTGCGTCTCCCACTTCGTCTAGATCCGAGCGCTGCTGCTGTGTCTCCTCCTTCGTCCAGATCTGCCGCCGCTGTTACGTCTCCTTCTTTGTCCACATTTGCACCTGTCGCCTCTCCTCCCTCTTCGCGATATCCACGCCGTCTCTCCCTCTTCCTCTTTGAGTTTGCCATTATCGCCTCTTTTTCTACCTTGGTTCTTCTCTTTTTCACAGTTTGCTCTTCAGTTACCTTTTTCTCCCTTTTTATTTTTCTGTTGAAAAATAAAAATTTTTGTTGATTTTTGTAAAATTTTTGCTGATTGATTTGTGGTGAATCGTGTATGATAATGAATTTGTAATGGCAGAGATGGTGGATGATACTACAATGGTGGCTGATATTTTTTTTATAAGTATAATATGGACTTTTTCTAATTTTATTGTCTTGTTCAATGTTTACCAAACACAGTACATAGACACTAATAATTTGTGTTCATGTCTTTAATGTCTATGTTTCAAGAGATACATAAACCAAACGCTGCCCAAAGTAACCGTAAGACACGTGTGAAGGATTATGAAAAGACGCAATGTTTCAAATTCGCAAACACATCGAGAATCCGACCTAACTCCTCAAAAGGCGGTTTACCCGACGTGATAACCGACACCGCAATAAGGCAATCCGACTTGGTAGTGCTTGAGTCCGATCTAGTGGAATTTGGTCTCAAGGAGGGGCACTGTTCATACCCATACCTATTACCAGGCCAAGCTCAAAATAAACAAAGCCCAATCAACAAACATCAGCTGAATCAACACCTATCCAACCTCTTGCGACGATGTTATACAAGCGCTACTTGTCCGAATCAGTAACTTAACTCTTACAATTTCTCCTACTCATCTAAAAAGGAGATCTCAACAACTTGCCTAACTAAAAGAAATGGTTATTCACCATTAAAGATTGAGCTATTCTAAAAGGTGGTTATTGACTCTACATCTACTACTATAAATATATTGACACCGTCAAGTATACTTGGAACCCAATCTACTAAAAATCTGTCTAAAATCTTTGCTAACTTAAATATCAGAATTTCTTGCAGGTACCGCTTCCACTTCCTCACGAGGAACTCAAATGGCGGCACCTCAATTCTAATAGACATTGGACGCTGTCCCAAAAAGAGTTTGGACTTCACGTTCAGACCCAAAACAACCTAATTTCAAGTAACTCTCAAAACAATAACTATATTAATTTATTCTTATCTTAATTAAATTGGTAGAATCACAATAGAAATCAAAATGAATTTCTTTTATTGAAAAAAATAGCCTTTATTTATTATTTATAACATAAAAATTAATATAAAATTATTTTTTTTTATATGAAATGAGCCATAAACAATAGATCTCTCTACTTGAGTTGCTCTTATTATAATGAGTCCTTATCCATGTGAATACACCAATCAGTCAGCAACCTGTCACTGTGTCAGCTTGTAACAAAGCACCATGCTTTGGCGATCTATCATCATGTCATAGGATATACTTATTAATTTACATCTGTATCGATTTTATCCATTTGTCAAATAATCCAATTCCAAACGTCTCTCTTCTCTCCAAAAGCAATTTAATCAACAACCAAACAAGGCACACGTCATTTACACGTAAGACCCTCTTTTGACGATGCTCACCCGCATATCTCACAGGAAGCTTTGGACCTCCGCCCGCCGGGTTCTCCGCCCATCTCTCTGCCGAACCTCCTCTGCTCCGCTGCCCTCACCTCTCTCTCACTCTCACACCTTCTCTTCTTCTGCCTTTGCTCTTCGTTCTACAACTTATGCTTATTTTGATGTGAGTTCCACCATTCTATTTATCAATCAGCTTCATCACTTGGCCTTGGGTTTATTTAAATCGTCATGCCAACTTGTTTTATTTCATAAAGTTCTCTGCTTTCGTAGATGCTCACTTGCTTCAACTTTTATTTGATCAAGAATCACATTAATTTTTGTTAATTCTTACTGCCATTACTTTTACTAGCTAGGTTGATCAGTTGTTTCCCCTTCTATTTCGCACTTTATAGTCACACCGATTTCATTCTTAGACTTTGATACAGTTAATTTATGAGATGCTGTTGTGATGTTTCCCATTACTTATAGTTATAATTGGTGGCTGCATAATGTTTAAAAGTAATGACAAGTTTGATATATTTTTGGAAGCCTTTCTATGTGGATTGGAGTGAGTTTGAGTGTTTATTTCATCATATTCATTGAATTTCCATTTTGTAGTTCGATTTTCTACATTGGAAGAGGCATTGCTTTTCTACTCAACCTGCACTAGAACTTCCGGCCGGTAAGATCGTGGATGTGCCGTTGGCACAAACTGGGGAAGGTATTGCAGAATGTGAACTTCTCAAATGGCATGTCCAAGAGGTGAGTGAATTCCTAACGTTGCTCTATTGTCAATTGAAAACTGGCTCTATGGTCCATAAATCTGATAAACATTCAAAGTTTTGCTTTGCCAAATGTAATTTTTTGTTCAAAATTTGGTTGTGGGTTGCCATTCTGTGTTAAATTTGACATAACCATCATTTCCAAATAGAATTTCTAAACAATTCATTATGTCATCTTTGCAGGGGGACTATATTGAGGACTTTCAACCACTTTGTGAAGTTCAAAGTGATAAAGCTACTATAGAAATCACAAGTCGTTACAAAGGAAAAGTTGCACATGTTCTCCATGTTCCTGGAGATATTGTAAAGGTGAGATTTGAAATCTCAAAAATCTTATATTATTTTGTTTTATCAGAACTAATTACAAATATATTTAAGCTTTTGTTGGGTACAATTGTAGGTTGGAGAAACTCTTTTGAAGATATTAGTTGATGAGACTGCATTCCCTTCGGCGACTGTCGGTGATTCAGAAATTACAAAGTCACTTCATTCTGATCAAGTATTAGTCAATGAGTCTGCATCTGCTATAGCGGCTCTTGGTAATTCAAATAATGCAGAATTACTAGATTCTGATCTTGAAAAAAGGAAACGTGCTGCAGTATTATCAACACCTGCTGTAAGGAGTCTGGCAAAGCAACATGGTATAGACATAAATGAAGTATGTGGAACTGGAAAAGATGGAAGGGTACTGAAAGAAGATGTGCTCAATTTTGCTGCTAAGAAGGGAATCATTGTAAGTGTATCTGCTGTTTTGGATGCTGATAATGTAGAGAAGCCTAGAGGAGCAGAAGGATATACCGTGACACCTGAGTATAAATCACCATCAGAGGATAGGATACTTCCCCTAAGGTAAAAGCGTCCATAACCCCTTTTCTCCTGTGTCTTTTTTATGAGACAATGATGTATGTCAACCTGGAAAGAAAACTGTGACGAACTTGAATGTTGCAATAGTTTGGAAGTTAATTATTTTCTTCTCTATTCTCTTTTAGGGGATACCAAAGAGCAATGGTAAAATCAATGTCTCTGGCTGCCAAGGTCCCACATTTCCATTATGTAGACGAGATAAACTGCAATGCTCTAGTGGAGCTTAAAACAGCGTTTCAGAAAAACAATCCTTATCCAGATGTCAAGCACACTTTTCTGCCAATATTAGTCAAATCACTGTCAATGGCCCTCACCAAGTACCCCGCTTTGAATAGTTGCTTCAAAGAGGATTCAATGGAGGTCATACTCAAAGGTCTGTCTCTTAAACATTACAGGCTGAACTCTCGATATGTCTTGCTAGCCTTATTTGAAGGTTGAATGTGTTTGAATTTCGGTAGATTGAATGCTTTTCTGGTTAGAGTTGGTTAATATGTGGTGTCTGTTAATTCAATGGTTTATTTGAGGCATTAGCCGTCGATTTGGATCTGACAAGATAGGTTTACTTGCTATAGGTTCACACAACATTGGAGTTGCCATGGCTACTCCAAATGGTCTAGTTGTACCAAACATAAAGAATGTTCAGTCTCTTTCAATATTGGAGGTTAGTTTTCAATATTATGATTGTTTTATGCACACATTGTTATTTTGATCAAAGTGCATATCCGTTACTACTGATCACTTAGAGAGGTCTGGAAGATAAATATGTGTCATAATTTGAACTGCTTGAACATCATATACTTCGGTTCTTGACTTAACTTTTTTTGCTTTTTCTTGGTCAAATGTAACTGCCTGACATGAGGCTATAATGTGGTTGGGTTCAGTTGCCATCATGTATAGTGCAAACCTTTGCGTGCCTATTAGACATTCTTGTGCCTTCTCATGCTAATCTTATTTTCTTTATTTACTAAGATAACCAAAGAACTGGCAAGACTGCAACAATTGGCTTCAGAGAACAAGTTAACTTCTGATGATATATCTGGTGGGACGATTACTTTAAGCAACATTGGAGCAATTGGTGGAAAGTTTGGTTCCCCTCTTCTCAACCTGCCTGAAGTCTCCATTATTGCCATTGGTCGAATTCAGAAAATTCCACAGTTTGATGGCAATGGAAATGTGTATCCTGTATCACTCATGACTGTAAGTCTTCCATATCTATGGTGGCAAATTATATGGACGTTTTCGGGGAAAAAAACAAAAAAAAGTAGATACAGTCTCCTAAGACTATAGTTCAAAGCTTAGCATATCCATTTTATAGATGACTGCTGAGTTTGTCATTTTGCTGAAGAGAAAGGAAAGATTGTGATTAATGAATCCCTTAATTTTGTAGTTAGTGCTTTGGAGTTTTCTAGTTTCATGGTTAGTGGTTAGAAATATGTCCTTTTATAGAGAACTTGGTCCTTTATTCCATCCCTTGGAAGATAGTTCTTCGACTTAGAGAATGAATTTTATGATCCAGCAATAGCTAGACTTGGATAACATAGATGTAATAACCAACAATAATATTTACTTCTTTTTTTGGTTGTTTTGGCTTTAAAGTATAAGCACAACTATGACTACAATATTTCTCAACTATCCTATATTTTCAATCAAATGTTGTTACTCTTTATGCACTCTGATGTGTTTTTTTGCTTCCAGGTTAATGTTGGTGCAGATCATAGAGTCTTGGATGGAGCAACCGTTTCAAGATTTTGCAATGAGTGGAAACAATTAATTGAAAATCCAGAGCTCCTAATGTTGCATTTGAAATGAAATATTTTTACTTTAGAGTAACAAAAGCTGGAATTGTTGTATACAATGTTGATCTTTATATTAATCATAATAATAAATACATGAATGAGAACATTTAAAATTTGAGTATAGAGGTTATGGAAATGCTCCATTGAGTAACTTTTCCAGATATCGAAAATACAAATGAGTGCATTGAGCTTTATATATTTAGAAAAAGCAAATAATTGATAAAAAATAAAAATAACAAATTTGTCTTTTTTTTCATCATAAAAAAATACAAAAGAAATATACATTAAAAATAATATATATACATATTTTTATTCTAAATTAATATATTAATAGATATTAACATGTTTATTAATTTATTTCTTATAAATTAAATATTTATAATAATAACAAATATAAGTTAGTCAAAAAAATAAATATCTAGTATTCTAACGAAGAGATTTTATTTTATATATATATATATATATATATATATATATATATATATATATATATAATTAGTCATTAAATCAATAACATATATATAATACATATTAAAATACAAAATATATATTAAAAATAAATTAACTAAAATATACATTATACATAAATATATAATAATAAATTTAGTCGTTAAGTTTTAGCATACACATAGTTTTTTTTTTTTTTTCATAAATATCTAGTATGTCAATTTTACATTTTTACTATGAATTCTTAGATAATACCATAAGTTTTAACCACTTACCATGAAACGACATGTCGTGTAGGGGATAGTCATTGACATTAACTAGTGAGAAAATAAAGCCGCCAAGAAGAAGAGTTGCTTGGCGGAAAATGGCAGCAGCCTGTGAGAAGCTTCTGCAACTGAGCACCAAGATCGTCGCCGTTGGCAGAAACTACGCTGCCCATGCTAAAGAATTAGGCAACGCCGTTCCCAAGGTCTCTTTCTCTCTCTTCTAATTTCTCTTCCCAATCAGTCGCTTCAATTCCCTCCTAAATCTTAATCATCTCATCCATCTTCCACCAAATTCACTCCTAAAAGATTGCAACTTTAATCCAACCAGCTATTGGATATGTTAAATTTGCCAGTGTTTTTCAGGAGCCGGTGTTGTTTCTGAAGCCAACTTCCTCTTACTTGCCAAATGGCGGAACAATTCAAATCCCACACAATGAGGGATCTCTGCATCATGAGGTCGAGCTGGCTGTCGTCATCGCCAAAAAAGCTCGTGATGTCCCCCAATCATCTGCCATGCATTATGTTGCTGGTAAATAATCTTCTCCTAAGGTTCTATGAAACTTATTTCGTGTTTATAGGATATATTCATGTGATGCCTGAGGTTACTCAGCTCTTAGGACAATGGATTATTAAAGATGCTTTTTTTTTTCTCTATATCAGGTTATGCACTTGCACTGGATATGACTGCCAGGGATCTGCAAGCTACTGCAAAGGTAACTTTTTCCCAATCCATGTGTAACTCTCAATGATATTATGGACATCATCTTCTAGGTAGTTTCTTGACTTATGAAGTTGTATGACTTAATGGTGAACTTAGAAAGATGATGGAGGGAGTAGTTAGATAAATAGATGAAGCATAAGGAATAAAGATTTACTTGCATGATATATATATATATATATATATATATATATATATATATATATATATATATATATATATATATATATATATATATATATTCAGGGTGGAATTTAGACAAACAGGTAAGAAATGATCTGTGTTAATACTTAATTCCCTTTGCTCTTTGTATGTGTTCTCCTAAATTAATCATTCAAAACGGATATTTTCATAGCCTAATAATTGTTGTGGTTTTCTTTTTCCCCACTTTTTACTGTTAGTCTGCAGGTCTTCCATGGACTTTGGCAAAAGGCCAGGACACTTTCACACCAATTAGTTCAATTGTAAGAAACTGTATCCCATTATGCATATTGTGCTCGGAAACTAATTTTTTTTAATGCAATAATAGAGAAATAAGTTAACTAGGATAGGATTAAGGAATTAAGAGCTATAAATTGCAATTTTCAGTTTTTAGTCAATGATAATAAAGTTTTCATGGGTAATGGTTACCCACACATATCTTGTTTTGCTCATGCTCGTGTAATTAAGCGATATTCTTAAAGTATACTATTTTTTATTTTCAAATTTTATGCAGTTGCCAAAGAATCTGGTGCCAAACCCGGATGATCTAGAATTGTGGTTAAAGGTTTGGGATCTTCTCTCTTTAACACCTCATCATGATATTGTGGTTGTTTAATGTCAATGGCATATTGGAAATTCGGAAACCTTAGAATGATGACCGACAATGGATTTGTTTTGATGTAGGTAGATGAGGAGATTCGGCAAAAGGGCTCAACCAAGGACATGATCTTTAAGATCCCATTTATAATTAGTCACATAAGTTCTGTCATGACATTGTTTGAAGGAGATGTGATACTAACTGGTATTGCATTAATACTTAAACAGCATATTATACTTGAGCCATATCTTACTTGATCAGAAAATGTCTTTAATAACCTTGGCATGTTATCTGCTGTTGAAAATATTCTTTGTGATGCTCAAAATACATAACCATATCTTTTGGGATGGATTAAGAACTTAAGATTTCTTTCTAATTCAAAACAAATGTCAACCAAAATGTTGCATGAGTTAGCTACAGAGTTAGATGCATTGAATTGGGAATTCGTTTAACCTTTGCTCTTGTAACATAGATTATGATGATGTGCAGGCACTCCTCCAGGTGTTGGCCCTGTGAAAGAAGGTCAAACAATAACCGCCGGCATTACAGGCCTTGTCGACGTGCAATTCAATGTTGAAAAAAGAAAAAAGCCTTCAAGCTCTTGATATGTTGTGCTTTTGATTACCCCAGGAGGTGCTTCAATTCTGCAGCAACCAGCATGGCATCCCTTGCCAACAAGGAGCAACAAAGTGGGGAACATCATAAAAAGTCTGCAAATTTGATTTTTATTTTATGACCATTCTCGGTGGCAGTGCAAGCCGTTTCAGAAATCTCACTTGAAAATGGTGATCTCTTTACAGTGGAAAATAATTATCACTCTATGGACATAGCCAGGTCTTGTTTGGCCTAAATGTGTATCTTCATAAATAATGCATTATTGCATAGCATAATACTGTGGATATAACTGACAATTGGTGCATATGAAGTATCCGTTATTATTTTTAGACATAAAATCATTTGCTCCCTATATCCAACCATTTTAATTTTCGGAAGAAATGATTCATGATATAATATCGTTTAGCTGACAAGTTTGAATTTCGACATAAGATGGGATGAATTTGTGTACTGTTAATGTCTAGGTTTCAAGCTCAAAGATAATTTGTCTCTCTCTCTTCAAGTCCTACCCTTAATTTGATAGCTCAAGCACATAAAGATGGTAGGTATTTTGGGACCAAATATATCTGAATAACGAAATCAAGCACGAAATACATTTGTCATCAGCATATTGAATCACACTGTTATTTTTATAAAACATGCGCATCCAGAGTTGTTAATGGACAATAGAGTCACATACACATTCCAGAATCCAGACTATGAGAATACACGAGAGAAGAAACGGATGATAAAGGAACACAGGTGGCAGGAACGGAAGAAGAGAAGGCAAGCGGAGGAGGAGGAGGAGGAGTTGTGCAGATGATCATGAGAAGTTACGAAAAAAGTCATAGATGTGTTTGTTGATTTCATGAGGCCTTTCTTGGTGGAGGAAGTGGCCTGCACCTTCAAGAACAACCACCTCCTCCAGAAGCGGCACATCTCTTTTGAAGCCTCCTTTGTGAATGTAGTCCTTGGCGCCCGGCGCGTTGTATGTCAGGTCAACATCCCCCACCACAAACTTCACCGGAACTTTGATTTGAGCACCAGTCCACGGTGCAGTCAGCTCCCAGTTTCTACACATATAGCAATAACAAAATCAAATAAAATAGAAAAAAGAAAGAAAGGAAGTAGTAGTAGTAGTAGGTGATATATAGTAAATTAAGGAACATACAGATCCAAACTCCTATAGTAGTTGAATCCCCCAGTGAAGCCAGTCTTTTGATATTTGGAGGCATAGTATTTGCATTCTTGTTCAGAAAGCCATGATGGCAACAGAATGGGAGATTCAGTTGGATGACCAAAGCCTTTACCCTTAGGCAGATAAAGCGGACCAGGGTTCCTATATGTCAGGAATTCCTTCAACACTCTTTCAGTTCCAATCTCAGCAAACTCCTCCTCTATAACTCCACTCTCCTGTTTTCACCATCAAACCACATCAACTTTCAATGAATCAATAATCAGATCCAAGGAATACAATGAATTGAACAAGTACCTGAAACCTGCAGATGTAGTAGTCGTTGCCATAAACAGCTCTCAAGGTTTGGAGGGGCTTTCGCATGGGGTGTCTGGGAGTGAAGGCAACGCTCAAGTTAACAAGAGCCTTCACTCTCTCAGGCCGATACATGCAGAGGCTCCAAGCAGTCAAGGCTCCCCAGTCATGTCCAACCACAAACACCTTCTCCTCCTCTCCGGCTACTGCATCCAGCAGCCCGATGAGGTCTCCCACGATGTGGAGGCTCGTGTAGGCGCTCGGGCTGCTGGGTGCATCGCTGTCCCCGAAGCCGCGGAGGTCGGGGGCCACGCAGCGGTACCCTCGGGATGCAAAGAAGGCTATCTGGTGGCGCCACGAGTACCATAGTTCTGGGAAGCCATGGATGAATAGGATGAGAGGCCCTTCACCTTTCTCAGCTATGTGCATGTTTATGCCATTCACATTCACCGTACGGTGCTCTATCCCATCCTCCATTATTGTTGACTGTCTCTTTCTTTCTCTATGATTGTATGTGCGTGTGGTCTTAAGCTTGTAATAAGAAGATATATAATATACTTTGCGTCATGACTATACAGTGCAAAATACTAGATTCTTTGCTTTAGAAATTAGATAAGGATGTTGATGCTTTGATCTGCTTTGTATGTTTGGTAAATATTTTTTGAGTTTGCTCGACCTTCCTTGTTATTATAACTGATTATAATATCAATTTCTAGCGTGTCGCTTCTGCTTTGTGGCTTTTTAATTTAATTTATACGTTGGATGTTATGTGATTACGTGAAGCACGTTTCCATTTTGTTTTTTCTGCCCCTTAGCATTTGACTCGCATTGCTTTCTAGACTCAAGATTTTTTTTTGTGCAAAATTAGCATTTTTTGTTTTTTCTACTCAGATTTTTGAGTAGGCTGGAAGTCCAATGACTAATTCCTTAGATACTGCAGAGTTAAAATGGGCGATCCTCCCAAATAAGCAAATTTTATTTCTATTCTCTAGTAAATATCAAATTCAAAAAAAATGATTAAGAAATACAGACCCTCATCCATACGTGCCAACTTGTTTTTAAACTCAGATTTTTAATTATATACTTAAGCGTGTTTCACTTTCATCGCTACTGCAATGACTGTATAAATCATTACAAGAGGAAATGCAATACCAGGAGCGGCCCAGTTAAGTTAAGCCTGTAGTGCCCAGCCCAGTTGCCCACCAAAATTTGTTGTTTCTGCTTGGCCTTGTGCTCGTATTGCATTGCCTCTTTTAGGAAGCCCAGCCCCAAAACATAAAAGAAAGCAAAAATGATACAATCTCCAGGGAACTTGAACAAAAAAATAAAAAAATCTCCAGGGAAGGTAACAGTGTTTTGCAAGGCACAATGGCACATGCAGAGCCCTTTCTCGATTTCAAAAGAAAAATGACTTTGTTATTGTACAATCCTCTCTAATCGCTAATCTGAATATCATCACCACTGTCTAATATTTGTCTTTTGCATGGTACTATTCATTCATCTGTAAAGTAGCGTTTGTTTTGAGGTATTGAGACAGAGACTGAGAGACTGAGACTCAGTATCGTATTTGTTAGTTCAGAGACTGGTACTAAAATTTTTGTCTCTGTCTTTAAAATTTCAGTATTTCAGTACCTCCAAAAAGTAGGGACATAGGAGACTGAAATTTTTAGAGATGGAGACTGAAACTTTAATAACATTTTATACCTAAAATACTTTCATTTTAATTAATTAATTCCAATTTTACCCTTTGTGCAAATTAAATTAGAGTTTCATTCTTGTTTTAATTCCTGTCTCCCATTTTACACCAAACAGAATACTGAGATTTATTTCAATTCCTGTCTCTTAGTCTCTGTCTCTCAGTCTCAGTCTTTCTGTCTCTATCTCTTCACCAAACGCTACCTAAGGTCCACTTTTTTTTAAAAAAATTACCTTACTACTGGTTGTTTTTGGAGTTCTACTACACATAAAATTAAGAGTAAATCACACAAACAAATTAAATGAAGATTACTATTACACAAATATCTTAAAATAAATTAGCTTATATGCATATCCTAAAGTAATTCTATATAAATCGAATTAATTAAATTCGATTAATGTTTTTTCAATGTACTCGATTCGATTTACTATTAAACAACACATATATAATAAATTAAATCAGCTTTATTCGATTTACTATTGATACAAATTGCTGACATTTTCTACTTTTAAGTTAATATTTACTTATTCTATGTTAACTTTAAAACATAAATATCAAGTTGATTTGATTTATATGTAAAATAGCGTAAATCAAATCAAATTAATTCGATTTACATAAATATGTAAATAAGACAGACGTGTAATTAAATTGTATTTAGGATATTTGCATAATTTTAAATCTCAAATCTCAAACGGTTTATTAATGTGAATTATCTTAAAATTAAGGTAGATATTTACATGATAATAATTTTATATAATAATAATATTACAAATTATTAAATAATTTAACATATTTAATTGAATATATTTAATTAATTCATCTAACAATTTAAAATATTATCTTTATATAAAAATATTTATATGAAAGTATCTTTATAAATTTAAAAGATTTTAAATCAAAACTCTTCTACAACAAAAATATTTATAAATTAATATTTTAATCATTCTAAAATTAAGATAATAAAACTCAAAAACAATGAATACAATAAATTCAAAAGTGATTAAAATATTACTTACTTACTTTATCAAGATTTTCACTTTTAGAAAAAAATTTTCCAAAGGTTTTGTTAAGAAATTTTGTTTCCCACCTTGTTTCAGTTGCCAGCTTTTGTCCCCACAGGCACAGCCCACAAATATATATTGCTTTATTGCTTCACATGAATGCTATTTACCACCTTGACAGAATGACAGTGGCACTGCCCACTACCATTGTCACTTGATGCTTTATTTTTGCAGAGTTTTGACCGGTCCTTAATATTAATACTCTACGGCTATTGCTACCATGCAGATATACTGATTCATGATTATGTGGTCTTATTGATTATTTCTTACTAATGCAGAAATACTACTATATTCAAACAACACAAGAAGAAATTTCTCTTATTATTGCAAAGTAAGACACCTAAACATTTCTGGCTTTAAACCGCACGCATGATCCCTTTTTCAAGTTCCCAAGTGAAAAAGGAAATAGTGATAGATAATTCAGATAACCAAAAAAAGAAAAAAAGACATTCACGACAAATTAAAAATCCAAACTTTGCCATGTTTATTCAAGTGACCAAGTAAACTGGCAAGGCAGAGGTAGACATCCTCTGCTGCTCCATGTTAAGCTCCCTGAGACCCGGATAGGGTACACCAACGTGACCCACACCCTTGGCCGTCGGCATCAAGGTTCCGGCGCCGGCGAGTGGACCAGAACATGGACGTGCGGTGGTTCGGTAGGGGGAGGTGGTGGGTCCGGTTCTGGTGTGGGTGAAGTAGACGGGGCCAGAGATGGAGGCCCTGGAAGGTTGATGGGGTTGCTGCTGAAGGCCTTGGTGGTGACGGTGACGGTGACGGTGGGTCCACTTCCATTTGAACAAGTTCTTCCACCATGGCTTCTTCGTGGTAGAAATGGAATGGAGTTCGTTTGGAATGTCAGGCTTGTGAAGCTTGAAGCGTATGGAGTCTATGGATCTTTCTGGGTGCCTCTTGTGCTTCATGGCTTCTTCCAATACCTGCTTTTAATGATAATAATAATAAATAAAAATAATAATAGAAAATGGAAACAAAAAGAATAAAGAGACCTGAAAATAGTTGAGTTGAGGGTCGAAGCCGTAGTCACTGAAGTGCTGGGGGTCTGGCATGGGAAAAATTGGGGATTTAGTGGTCATTATGAAGGGTTTGTGGTAGATTTGTAATTAGAGGCAGAAATTGAAGGGAAAAAGTTAGGTTGAAATCACTTGTTCTTCATTCGTGTGTAGTAGTGACTAGTGAGAAAGGGAGAAAATGGTTTATGTTGTTTTATTTTGGGTTTCGGTTTCGATTTGGGGCTCAAGGGTGGAAAGGCAGTTGGGGTTGTTGCCTTCTTGGTAAATCCACTAAATGCGTTTCGTGTTTCATATCTTTTATATTCCCAATGTCATTGCTAACCCAAAAGACTTATTAAAATTAGTTAGTAATGTAAAATATATATTAAAATATAAAAAAAAAATATAGAGAGCTAATAAATATAGTGTATAATGTGTATAATATGAATAAAATTAAAATTAACATCAAATGATAATTAAGTTAATTAATTATTAATAATTTTTAATTTAAAATTCAAAACAAATAAAAATTTATAGTTACGTACGTCACAAAAACGTCTTTTTTCTCTTTCATGTGATGTGAATTCTTTCTTGTTTACTCTCTTCCCTTCTCATTGGTAAAAGCTTCGACAGCAACATCAGTCGTCGCCGCCAGAGCATCGGACCATACCGCTAACGTACGAGCAGTACCGTCACGCACTTTGCGTCACATCACTCACTAGAAGCATCTCAAGGTGCCGGCCGTGCGGCCCCCTCCCACAACCGGCGTGTTTCATCATCACTTCGTTTTTATCTGTCACAAACAAATGGATAGAAGTAGCTAGCCGTATCATACGTAGATCACTCCTCACAACCACGTTAATGGAGAACAATAATAATTAGGATTAGTAATTAAACATTTCACTTTCTTTGCTTAAAAGCTTCTATATTACAGAACAAAATTCGAAAAATTTGTTTGAGTGGCTACATTATTTATAAATCACTATTAAGATTTTTATAACTTTAAATCTTTCCAAGAAGCTTAATCTTTTTCATAACTTTTAATAATTAAAATAACCATCTGGCTATTTAATCAAATGAACATTCAACATTTATTAATTATATATACTTAAACTAATCATTTTCGTAAGAATTACAATAATCATCTGTTAACCTATTGAACTGAACATCTATCAATGGACACGTAAGAAAAAAGCATGGGTGAAAAAGGCACGGTGCAGCTGTGGACTACAAGGTGTTACATTGTTAAAATTTAAAATTTAAAATTAGGGGATTAAAATTTGAAATATGATGTTTATTTTGTCATATATTTTGAGGGGTTTGGTAGTGGTCTAGTGGATAGGAAATTGTTAAAATTTAAAAATGGGAGTAAAAGTTTTTAGTTATTAGAGTTTAAGAGGTGTTTTTATTTTTTAATCCATCGTGGGCCAATAAATTATCTTATTGTACACATTGTCAAGATTTTATTATCTGGAGTTTAAATATAAAATATATATTAAAAATAAATTAAAATATGTATATATTTATATATAAATAAATAATAATTAATTTTAATAATTATTTTTAGTGTATAAATAATATTTAAAAAATTATAAATGACACATATTAATTATTCAAATTGATAATTAATGATAAAAAATAAAAGTTTCATGAAAAAAATAAGAATTGATTAAATTACTAAAAGATAATATATGTTGTATTAAATTTGACAAGTTGAAATTGATCAAATTATTAAAAAATATAGTCAAAATTTATGAATAAAATTTATCACAATTATATTATTATATATTGACATTTATATTAAAGTTTTTTGTTCACGATTCAATCTATTCAACTAACTTATCTGATTTAGTTTTCAAAACTATGAGTAAAACAAGTTGTTAACTTCTTGTGCTATAATCTTGTTGAGATATTAGATGGAGTTGTTAAAAATGACCATCGGTAATTAAGAAAATGAGTATATTCAAATTTATAAATAAATATTATATGTAATGATATCATTCAAGTGAAGTTCCTAAGTTAATACGAATTTAGATTGAGAGTATTCATTTTTTTTATTAGGAGAGTTAATAAAGAGCAAAGATATATATTATTATGGTAGTTTTGTTCCTCTTTTTAGTATATTATTATGTTATTGTTAAGAGAAAATTATATTAAGATTATATTATATTGTTCTTGAGGTGTTTATGTAAGTAAAAAATCTTAGATGAATTAAATTGTGGGCGTTCATATTTTCATTTGGTATCATAACTTATTTAATTCAAGCCAATTATTTTAGAATTTGTAAGTTATGAAAGAATTCTCTCACAGTTATTTATTTATCGAATCAGTTCAATTTAGCATCAATTAATGAAAAGTTGAAAAATTTTGTAAGAATAATTTTTTTATTTAAAGTGTTTGTGAAAACAAGAATATTTTTCTTAGAGAAGTTGTCAAGTAAACGAAATTTTTTTTTGAGAGGCGATGAAAATAAAAAATATTATATTCTCATGTTGATTTATTATAGTCATTATAATGATCTTTTCAAATCAATAGAAAATCAAAGTAATTGGAAGATAATATCTATCCACTAAAAAACTTATAATTTTAAAATTTTGTTGACATACAACTTTATGAAAAGGAGCTCACGCTGCAACTTAAAAAAATGTTCAATTAAGGCTGTATAAAAATGACGGGGGAGACTGGGAGAGAGTTCTTCACATGATGTCAATAAGGTATGTAACACTCTGCCATTATTGTTTTATGTTAAGTCATAATTTAATTATGGTTTGGTACTACGACACAAGATTAAGATATAAATATGTATATATAGAAAGTAATATTATACTAGAAGCCTGTGAAAGGATTTAACATTCAAGAAGAAGACAATTTGTCGATTGTTCACACTCGATAATGTATATATATAAGCGCGTCGGAAGAAAAGTAGATCATTAAAAACTTGAAGAAAGAATATGAGTAAAGAGACATATACATATATATAAGTATCAACTAGTCTCACCTCGCGAAGATTAGACCGGCTAGAGTTACAATATTAAAACAGTTGGATAAACATAATCTATCTCTCCAAAATATATCATAAGCCTCTAAAGGCAAGTCTTCAAAACAAGTGTATAAAGGAGAGAGTCTAAAAATTAAAATAGAATAAAAAGTCTTCTTCGCTATCCTTCTAATTAAACCTCTTGCTCACGGGGAAGAGCTGGGACCAACATCTGAAAAGTAATAATTTCCGAAATGGGTGAGAACATCATTCCTTACGGGATTCTCAGCAGGACAATAATTTTAAATAGAGACTATGTAAAACCACATGAACCCGCTAGGAAATCCTAATCTCCAATCTCACAAAGTTCAAGTTTAGGGTTCTTACTAATCCGATCAAGGTAGATAAACTAAATCTCAACTATATTAGTGATCTTTAAATCTCAATTTTCTCTTAACAAGTCATCATCTTCTCTCAATATCATAGATTCCCAACTCATTTAATAATCTAATATTAAAATTTAATTTTAATATTAATTCATTCTCAGTTTTTCCACAAACCTCAATCACCACCTTTCATCAAGAACAACCTTCAGCGTCACCAGAACTCTCAATTGTGCAAACACATACAAGACAATACAAAGAATACACAAATGGAGAGAACATGTAAAGTAACTAGTTCAATTAGCATATAGATACAATTATTAAAAAAGGCAAGCCAGATATAAGATGCACACCCAAACAATACACACAAATGCAAAAGGCGTATGCCTATCCTATGGCCAATGAGCTCATCTGTCGATTATACAGCTAAACCTGACATGTCCGATAGCTAACCCTTGACAGTCTCTCGGTGTGTGTATCCCCAAGTTCAAACTCATATTCATTGATCAATATCCATGGAAAAAATATCTGGAAAAGTAAGTGCCCAGCCATATCTTACGACGGAGGATCAACAAAGTCTCAATTTTGACTGGGAGCAAGCAGGACAAAACCACAATCAATGAATATTACCCCAGAAACTCAAATACTGACTAGGTACAAGCGGGACAAAACCACAATCCTTGCATCTATCCCAGAAGCTGAAATACCGACCGGGAGCAGGCGGAACAAACACACAATCTTTGCATCTACTCTAGAAGCTCAAATATTGACTGGGAGCAAGCGAGACAATACCATAATCCTTGCATCTACCCCAGAAGCTCAAATACTAATCAAGCTCATTCTCATTATCCTCTCGAATCAACTCAATCTCATCATTCAATCATATAATCTCATTCTCATTATCTTCTCGAATAAACTCAAGATTTAATTACTCTATTGGTCCCTATAATTTCGCAAAATTTTCAATTAGGTCCCTATACTTTTTTCTTTTAATTGGGTCCTTGTACTAATTTTTTTTTCAATTAGGTTCCTCTTAGTAGTAATTGACTTAATTTTATAGGGGCCCAATTAAAAAAAAATTAGTGCAGGGACCCAAATAAAAGGAAAAAAAGTGCAGAAACCCAATTAAAAAAATTTTGGTGCAAGAACTCAATTGAAAGGAAAAAAGTATAGGGACCTAATTAAAAATTTTGTGAAACTATAGGGACCAACAGAGTAATTAAACCTAAACTCAATCTCATCATTCAATCATTCAATCATATCATCTCATTCTCATTATCCTCTCGAATCAACTCAGTCTCGTCATTCAATCATATCATCTCATTCTCATTATCCTCTATAATCGTTATAGGATTTACAGAAGTTTAAAGTGTTAAGAAAACGATTTAGAGACATAAGATTCGTTCCAAATCATAGAAAATAGCTATCGAATTTCAAATAGGAGTTACAAAAGCAAAACAGTGGATTGGATAGGCAAAAATAGTTAAAAATCATCTGCCATCTTTAAAAAACAGGACAGTTGTGTGTACGCATGCCTCGTGCATACGCACAAGTCCCCCTTTGCACGTACATGCGGAACACGCACGAAAAACATTCAATTCTGGAAATGCGGGTTGTGCGTACGCATGTCTCGTGTGTACACACAACTTCGTTTTTGTGCGTGTGCATGAAACTCGCATGAGAGCATTTCTCTTCTGTTACCCCCTCATGCATACGCATGACCTCAATTTTCTATAACTTCTGAAAAATTCAATTTTAAAATCAGATTTTTAAATGTTCATAACTTTTTCGTTAAAAATTAGTTTTCGTCCATTCTTCGAACTCCATAAAATAGACAAACCCAAGTTTTATCTAAAATAAGTTTCACAGAATTGAGAGGTCCAAGAGCCAAGCTATGGCCTATCAAATTTCGTCAAAAATCCGTTTTTACCCAAAGATTTTTTCATAACAATTTTCACCAGTTCCAATTCTAATTCAGTTCAAAAAATATTCCAATACTACTTCTAATCTCCCTCAACATACATTTATTAATTTTCTACCCTTTCTGATTGTTCAATATCCATTTAATCAATTTCTCAAGATAACCTCAACATACACACTCCTACAAACAAAATTCACAAACATTCATCATCAAATATCTCATTCTCATACAATATTTCACACCAATTACCTCAACTTACCTTATAGAAAATTTCTCACCCTATTATAGTCTTTGACCCAATTTACACACATTACAATTCATACACCCAATTCTCAATCAAAGCTTCAACATACATACTCATTTTCATGCAACATAGAACCAACATACATCACAATATCCAATTGCAACAATATCACATAGCACCTCTCAATTCATCAAAAACTCATTATTTTCACTCTCATTTTCATGTCAAAAACACATCAACCAACATGATACTCATACTAGCCATTATTCAAATACATCAACAATCAATTCCATTCAACTTATCCTTAGGAGTAAGTAACCTAGGTTTTCACATAACCTTACATAATACCTATTAAAAACTACCATCCATACCTTAATGTCGCAATTCCAAGCTTCCAAGCTTTCTTTGCCAAAATTCTACTAATTCAAGCTTCCAATTAATCAATCTAACACCATATTATACATTTTGGCACAAAATCAAAATTAGAGTTTATATAAATTGATGAACCAAGAGAGAAAAAGAGTTCCTTACCTTTACCCTCTGAAATTAGTGATAGATACCACTAAGAACATAAGTTAGAAAACCCCTATAACATCAAAATCACAAAAAATTCTCAATATCCATGCCAAAAATACGAATTCAGAATTGTTAGAGAAATTGGAACTGGGATTTTGAGTTACTCACCAAAATATTCGAATAAAATTGAATAGGAGAAGACAAAATTCGCGTGGCTGCAAACGGTACGGCGATCAGAATTCTGTAACAAAAGTTATGATAGATTGAAGGTAAGGGTAGCTAGGGTTTTCTCTTCTCTCTTTCACTTCTCTCAATTTCGAATCTCTCTCATAAAATGGAGAAGGAAGTGGTGAAATGTGAGTATGGGTGTATATATGGGAGCTTGGGCCCACTTGGATTCGGTTCACTTGTTTTAGTCCGTCGACTCAGTTTTGAGCCAAAACCTTTAAGATAAGCATTTTAATTTGTACCCTAAATATTTTTATTTTTCTAAATTAGAAATATTGATTCTCTAATTCTTTTTCGCTCTCATTTAATTTATTCACTAGTTATTAATTATTTATTTAGTATTTTGCAAAATTTTACAAAATACAATAATATGGTGACTATAATATCAGAATCTCATATTAGAAATATAAAGATACTTTATGCAGAGTTACATGCAAAAAAAGATGGCCTAAAATTTGTTGAATAAAAAAGAAATCGTTGTCAATCACAACAATCTCATAGAGTAAAAAAAATTGACATGATGTTTAATCAAGCCATGATTGTTGAAAAGAGATTGTAGCAATATATACAATCAAATAGTATAAAAAATAAGTCTTGAAAAGATACTATAAAAACCAAGATTTAATTAATCATTTAATTAAAATAAAATAAAATAATAATTTAAATTTGTTCGAAATAAGTTTAAAATTTAGAAGTCTTAATTTAAAAATTTAAAGGAGAGATTTGAATTCAGTAAATTTTTTCGAGTGGAAAAATATTATTTTCTATGGATAATTACGTAAAAATGCGTACCGATAAATTAGCCACCAGTACTGGATTAAGTCTGTCTGGAACTATATGAGAGTAATAAAAACTATAGAAAAATTTAAGAAAATATATAAATTTAAAAACCGAGCGCTAATTTTAAAGGTTTGGCCCAAAGTTGAGTCAAACGAGCTAAAAACACTAACAGATTGGACCAGGTCAAAGTTGGACCTAAGCCCAACATGTAAATACTCAAAAACAAAGCCAATTCAGCTCATAACTCATCAAACACACTAACCTAGCAGCTGATAAGTGAGAAGAGAAGAGAGCCACCAAACACTATTCACATCCATCTTAAATCAATCATAACTCGAGTTACAGTACTCCAATTTGCATGCTGTTTGCGGCCATGCAAACCTCTTGCCGAGCTTGTCAGTTCTAACTAAGCTTTGCTGGTATGTTTTTGAGTTTTATATTCCCTTTTTCTGTCCTAAGTAAATTTCAAATTTTAAGTTTGGTTTTTGAGTGATTTTTGTGATTTGGTTGTTTAGGTGCCAACTATTAGTGAGGAATTATTAGATTTCATTTCCAATTTCTATGGTTAAAGTAAGGTTTCTTAAAAATTCTTGTGGTTTGATATATTGTGAATTCTAGGTATTGATGTTGGTGATATTGGTATGTATAGCTTGATATTTGGTGACGTTTGAAAATGGTGTTGGTGATTGAAAGCTTGTTGGATTCAAATCTTGGTGTTTTGTGCATATTGGAAATTGGCCAAGATACGATTTTAGTTTTTTCTATGTAATAGTAATATTTCATGAATCTTAGGCTAGTGGACCTTATGATAAGCTTGGATTGTTGTTGATGTATGATGATTATTGATGATTGTGATGATTTTGATGAATTATGACGGTGATTGTTAATGTTTGATAATAATATTGATGATGATATTGGATATTGAACCTTGTGGTTGATATTGATATTAAATAGTGGTGAATGGTGAGTTTTGATTATTGATTGAATTGATGAATAAGAATAATTATGGATTTGGATTGTAGTGATGATGATTTATGATGATGAAGTTGATAGGAATTTAAGTAAATTGGTAAGAATTAAGTGGTTTTGATAGTGAATGAATAAAAGATGGATTGAGAGTGTCAATTATGGATACTCGGATGGTTTTGAATGGTTTTGGTTTAGTGTGGTTTGAAGTTTCGGAAAAACTAGAGAACTTGTCACATCTTGTAAAACTTTATTTTTGACAAAATTTGGCGAGGCATAATTTAGCCGATGGACTCCCATTTTTTATGAAACTTAATTTACATGAGAGTTGGGTTCGAGCGCTTTAAGACGTTCAAAGAATGAATGAAAAATATTTTGAAATGAAAAAGTTATGTGCATTTAAAGTTTTGTATAAAAATCTAATTTCTGCAACTTTACAAAAATTTTCTAAGTTTGGAAGTGCTTACGTACGCAGAACAGTGCACGCGACGCAGACGTTGGCTTCTGTAAGTGATCTCACATACGCAGGCACTAGCGTGCGTACGCAGAAGCTCATTTTTAACCCTTGCGTACGCGACTTGTAACACGCAACACGGACATTCTTCATTGTCTGGGAATCTCGCGTACACAAGCATGGTGCTGCGTACGCGGCCCCCCAAATTTGAGCTCGTGCATACGCGGAACAGGGGCATGCATACACATGACCCCTGTTTTGGTGAATTTTTTATTTATTTTCAAGGGTTCTCTAATTTTCTAAACTTTTTTAACTTCTATTTAAGGCTCTTAACTAGTAAATTATACTCTAAGACTAGTAAAAATGAGTCAGTGAATTAAATGAGTGATTTTCTGTTATGAGTTTAGAAGACAAAAACTTAGATTTCTGAAGTATTGAAGACGGACTAGTTGGGTATTGTGACGGAGTATTATATTGAGGATGAACTTGAGGACTTGAGAACTGATAATGTTTAAGTAGAGTTTGGAACTTGGAGTTGAATGAGAAATTTATTGAGTACTGAAAGTGATCACTAAGAACTATTGATATATATACTGTTTTATACTGAGACTGTTAAGTCGCTATGCGCCTGGCAAGGACGGTAGTTAATCCCGCTTGTCAAGGTCGTGGCGTCGGCGTAAGGACGGTGGTTAATCCCGCTTACGTTGAGATGTGAGGTTTGTGGCAGAATATCCCACTCGTAACCTTTCGAGTCACAAAAGTGAGCCGAGCACTATAACCCTAGGAAAGTGAGCCGGGCACTATATCCTTGGGGGTACCCATTTTTATTTGTGACCGAAAGGCGATATTTCTATGGAATATGTCGAGTTGGCAGTTGAACCAACAATGTGATATCACAGCCAATAGGACAGGCATTCATCATGTGTATTTTCTATGTGTTTGATTGCTTTATTACTTGCATCCTATGCCTAACTATATAACATGCTTAATTGCTTCTTGATTTACTCGCTATATATGAATATTACTTGTGTATTATTACTTGTATGCAATTACTTGTGTTTTTTATTGGGATTAAGGAGGTTCGGTAAGCGGTGGCGATGGAATCGCATGGAGGTTAGACTGGTGAAGACTGTGGGACAGCAGCGTAAATGTTAGCTTAGAAATTCCATAAGATAAATGGTCTATTTAAGGATTTTATTAAATTGTTTTATAAGCTTGAATCTTATACTTGATGTGAAATTCTAGCATTGTCTTTGGCATCCCGAAACCTTATATCTTACATTACTGGACACTGTTACTATATTGAAAACCTACGATTCTCATACCATATGTTGTTGTTTTTTAGATGCAGGTCGCAACCCACCTCGGTGAGTTGCGGGATGGTGACAGAGTGGAAGATCTTTTGTTATCTCTTTGTATTTTGGCTATTTTGTCGTAGTTCTCTCTCTCTTTTGTATCTTATACTTTGTTGCCTTAGAGGCTTATTTGAGAGACATATGTTGTTGTTTAACTTTCTAAAAATTCTATTATATCTATATTTAACTAGTCGGCCTAAATTCCGCAGACTGCGGCTAGTATTCTTTTGGCTATCAAACTTATATATATCTATATACTTTGAGATCTTGTATCATTATCATGTTGTATCTTGTTCCTTTAAGTTTGTAGTTATCGTGTAAATGTTTCGTGTTTTTGTGTCTAAATTTTGAGCTTTATTAATTTTTTCATCGAACTTCTCATATTACTATTTTTTTCTATATATACTACTATATGAGTGTTAGAACTATCGTGATATTTTTTTATTCTTCATTTTATGATTAGAGGTAAAGTTTAGGATAATAGGGTGTTACAGATATCATGTAACAATAATTCAAGAGAAAGGAAAAGTTGGCTACAATAAAATATAATAGAAGCAAAATAAAAAGAGAAGATGGATTTTATTATTGAAGTAGAGGATGAAGAAATTTCAGATGAAGAGATTACAAAAAGATTTATAAAGAAGAACTAGAAATTGAAAGATGTTTTAATATCCAAAAGACTTTTGCACATAAAGATCGAAGGATCAACATATGAGAAGAAAGAAATAATTAGTATTGTTACATTGAAAATCAAGACGAAAGAGAAAGAAAAAGTTTTTGTCAAATTTAATTTAAGAGAAAGTGTTGAAAATTAAACTAAACTTATTAATTTTCAATAACCAAATTGAAAGATTTAAGTTGAATTAAAATTCTTAAAGATGGTTAGAATGTTCATGAATAACAAAGTTACTTATTCAATTTGATAACCAATGGTGAAGAATTGAAATTTTATGAAAGAATGAATAAAAGTTTATCAAATTGCTAGAAGATTTTAGAAGTTTTATCAATTACACAAGATAATCAAAATTTGTTGTTAGAATTTATCACAATTATGTCATCGTATGTTGGCATGCTTATCATGTAGTAAAAGAAACCGTCAATTTCTTGTGTTAGAATCTTACAGAGATATTAGTTGTTGTTATTAGGAATGACTTAATAATTAAGATAATTAGCATATTCGAGTATATAAATAGGCATCATATATAATGATATCATTCAAGTGAAGTTTATAAATTAATATAGATTTAGATTGAGAGTTTTTATTTTTTATTTATTAGGAGAGTTAATAGAAAGTAAAAATATACATTATTATTATTATTGTAATTTTATTTATCTTTTTAGTATATCAATAAAGAGTAGAGATATACATTATTATCATTGTAATTTTATTTCTCTTTTTAGTATATCATTATGTTATTGTTGAGAAAAAATTATATACAAAAATTATATTGTATTATTATTAGGATGTTTATGCGAATAAACAATTTTAAATAAATTAAATTATGGGTGTTCATATTTTCATGGAAAAAGTAAAGAAGAGAAAGTGAAAGAGAATAAGATGAAAGAAGAGAAAGGTAGAAAAAGAAAAAAAAACAGTAAATTTATTTTTTTAGAAAAAAAAATAATTATCAATAATATTATTTATATATTTATTTAAAAGTAGTACTAGTAGTTAAAAAAATTTAAGAATAGCAATGATTTTTTTAGATAAAACTATTGCACATTTACTGACTCATGCTGCAAAATAAAAATGAAATTTTATGGGTTTTTTTTTTTTGGTTGGGGCGAGAGGAGATGGTTGTTCTGCTTGATTGTAGTATAAGGTTGGTGGTTGTAATGCTAAAAGTGCAAATAAAATAAAGCTATTTTTTTCTCTTTTGTAGTGTTTAGGTTTTTCTTTTTTATGGGTGGTATTGGTATGGTTTGGCAATTAAAAAAATACATCAAGAATAATATTGTGTTTATTAAAATATTTTTGGTTAAAAGAAGAATTTAGAATTATTTAAAAAAAAAAGAGTATCTCACCATTTTACCGTATGTTTCGTATGATTTTAAAAACAAAATAATAAAGAATTATTTCTATTTGTATATGTTAAGATTCTATGTAATTAAATTTTAGACTCATCTTTTAATTTTAAGTTCATAAAAATTATTTAATTTTTTTTAAATTTAAATTTAATATTTTTTTTGTCATCTGTAAGCATGTGTTTGGTTGGTATCTATATACACTAAAGATAAAGACACTGACACATATTCATTATTTATTTGTTAAGACACAATATTTTGATGGAAACAGGGCCACCATTTATATTTTAAGACGCAACATTTTGATGGAAACAGGAGTATATAGAAACATATAAAATACACGTATCTAGTTTATCACTTTAAAGTTAGACATTGAGACACAATTAATGAGACACATATTTTTTCACTTTTGTTCCTAATCACTTTAAAAAAATTCTAGCTTTGTCCCTCCTTTAACCATATTCCTTATTAATTCCCTTTTCACCTCTCCTTTCTTCGGACCTTCTTCCTGTCTTCTTCTTTTCTAGCACATCTTTTCATCCGATATTGACACTGTCATTCCTCTTTTCTCCGGCGGAGGTTTACCTCCTCACCTCACCTCCCCTCCCCCCTTCTCTCTCTCATAACTCTTTCTCCTTTGATTTTGTCTGCTTCTCTTTCGCTTCCATGCTCGTCTCTCTTCTTCTTAGCATCGCCCACCGCCGTCGTGTTTCTCATATCTCCATCCCCTCTACCTCGCCGCACGCACGTTGTCTCTCTTCCTTTCTATGTCACTCACGGCCATTGTGTTTTTCAAATTTGCACTGCCTTCATTATTTAACCACTCTTCTAGTTTAACCCATTACAACATTAAAAACGTCTTACGGCCCACAAATTCAATCCAACAGAATATACGAATTCAATTATAATTTTAATCTTTATCTTTATCTTATTTTATTTGCTTTTATTTTTTATAGGTCAATGCTCTATATATACTTAGTTTTATCTTCATAGTTTACAATTTTCAATCAATCAACAATCAATAAAATGTCTTCATCTTTTCTTTTCTTTCATTATTCTTTCATAATTTATTATCTTTGCGTACTCTTTATGTACTCTTTCCATTTTATTATGGTATCAGAGCTACTCTTGAGCTCTGCTGACATCTATGAATAAATTAACCAATTCAGATCTTAAAACCCCTTCAACCTCTTCTCCCACTATGAATAATCAACCTCCCTACTCTGTCCTAGATTAAGGAGAAAAGGCACACCAACAACTTCATCCCGGAGCCTCTTTTGGACCTTTCATCAGTCCAACACTTGTCTTTCATGGTACTTCCTTCCAATAAAGAAGCTCATCCTTCAAACATTCTTGAGCTTTTGTCAAGTGCAACTACTCATTATCTTTGTTCTTTCAATACTTTTTCTATTGTTAACAATTTTTTAAATCGAGATCCATTCTTGAACACTTGGATCATTGATTTTGGTGCCACAGATCACATTACATCAAATTTGTCTTGGTTTATTTCTTACACACAAATTTTTTATTATTGTCCATTTACCAAATAGTTCTCAACTTACTGTTTCTTATAAAGGTATTGTTCAATTTTCACCATTCTTGGCTCTTCATGATGTTCTTTATCTACTTCATTTCAACTTTAATATTATCTCTATCTCAAAAATTACTTCCGCACTCATATGTGAACTCACTTTTTCATCTCTTCTTGCACTCTACAGAGTAACAATATAGAGACGATTGATTTGGGCAGAATCAAAGATGGATTATATGTCTTTGAACCCAATTTCGGTAAAAATCGATCCACTACACATTCAATAAATTCCATCCAATCCCCACCCATTACACATTTAAATATATGGCATTTTCATTTAGGACACCTTTATGGACAAAGACTTAATCATTTACATAAACAATTTCCTTTTATCGCTATGCATTATGATGAGGCTTGTGACATTTGTCATCTTTCTAAGCAAAAAAAACTTTCATTTTCTCAAAGTTTTAACAAAGCCAATGCAAGTTTTGATTTATTACATTTTGATATTTGGGGTCCGTTTCGACAAAATTCTGTTCATAATCATAAATATTGCCGTTTGGTTGGCCGTCTTATCCCCAACAATTAAGTCAATTCATGGCATCTCCTACTGAATCTCATTTTCAAGCTGCCAAACATGTGTTACGATATCTAAAAACTAGTCCCAGCAAAGGACTTTTTTTACAAGTAAATCAGAAATTCAGCTTCTCGGCTTCAGTGACTCTGATTGGGTCGGATGTCCTGACACTCGATGATCTTTAACGGTTATTGTTTCTTAAGTGCTCTTCATATTGTTGCTAACCCGATTTTTCATGAATGAACCAAACATTTAGAGGTTGATTGTCACTTGATTCGACAAAAAATTCAAGTTAGAGTAATGAAACTTCTCTCAATTTCCTGGCCAACTAGCTGACATCTTCACCAAGCCTTTGTCTTCTCAACCCTTCCATCTTTATCTGAATAAACTTAGTATTCTTGACATCTTTCATCCTCAGCTTGTGGGGGCGTATTAAATCATTCTTCCACCTTAGCCCATGACAACAATAAAGACGTCTCATGGCCCACAAATTCAACCCAACAGAATATACAAATTCAATTATAATTTTAGTCTTTATCTTTATCTTTCTTTATTTGCTTTTATCTTTCATAGGTCAATGCTTTATATATACTTAGTTTTACTTTCCTAGTTTACAATTTTCAATCAATCGACAATCAATAAAATTTCTTCATCTTTTCTTTTCTTTCATTATTCTTTCACAATCTTATTATCTTTGCGTACTCTTTATGTACTTTTCCGTTTTATTATTCACATCACTACATCAACTTTCGTTGGCCTAAGCTTCTCTACCTCACTCTCACCTTCCTTTTTTTTTCTTCTGTACTTTGTAGAATCTCAAAACATAAAAACAAATAAAAGAAAGAGTTTTTGAATGTTTTGTGTTGCATACAAATAAAAGTGAAAAAAAAGTTAAATATTTTTAATTTTTTGTTTAAACCTTCATATTTATTGATCTGAATTTTTTTTTTTACAATCTTTGTTTTATTTTTTTAATTGTTAAATTGGTTATTAAATTAGAATTATTGTTGGTAATAATTTAAATTGATATTGAAATATCATTGGTGGTAATATGGTAGAAAGCAATGATATCGTAGTGATGGTAATAGTAATAGTAATAATTAATGAATTATTAATTATAATATAAAGAGTAAAATTGACATTTAGTTTATATTATGTGTTTTGTGCATCATTACTACATACACTTTAATATTTGTGTATTTTTATGTTTATAATTTTTTTATGTATTTGTGTCTTATCTATATGTATTTGTGTCTTATGTCTATGTATCTAAAAAGACACTAATTAAACACAATTGAAGAGTACCTTTGGTTTATGATTTTATTTTTTATTTTTATTCAATATTTTCTGTTTTCTGAATTTTATAGAAAAAAATAAATCAAAAAATAAAAACATAAAACAAAATTTTATTGTTTTTACTGTTTTTTTAATATTTAAAAAAATACTAAAAATAAAAACACAAATCAAATACAGCCTAAATAACTTAGACTATAAATAAAATATTTTTTCTTTTAAAAAAATAAAATAAAATAAAAGTCTTTGGTACAAAAGATAAAAGAGAAAGGAAATCGAGCTGTAGAGGATTAAAAAATTGGGCCTTATCTATTTTGTTGAAGTTGTGGTACTCACGACAGACTCAGCCTAAGAGCATATGATACTCAACATTCCATATTAATGGAAAGAAAGGTTGCTGAATCAAGCAGGTAAAGAGATACTAATAAAGTCTGTAATTCAAACAATGCCATCATATGTCATGAATGTCATAAAGTTTTTCAAGAACTTTTGCAGAAGATTCTGGACAAACGTTACAAAATTCTGGTAGACAACATCGGAAAAGGAACGGGATATCCATTGAAAAAAGTGGGACATCATTACTAATAGCAAGAGCGATGGGGACTAGGGTTTAAAGACCTCGAGAAACAAAATACTGCCTACCTTGCCAAACAAGCATGGAGAGCATTGAAGGACCCAGGTGCAATCTGGGTACAAGTTTTGAAATTGATATATTTCTCGGATGGCAACTTTTGGGCAGCGACATGTAAAAAGGGCGCGTCATGGGTTTGGAGAAGCATCTTACATAAAAGAGAGTTATTAAGAGAAAGAGCAAAGTGGAGCATCAGAGATGGTTCAAAAGTAAACATATGGAACAACAATTGGATCACTGGGAGGAGCAAGCTTCTTAATGCGAACAGCACATATGACTCGAAGGTAAAGGATCTCATTGTGAATGAGGAAGGGTGAAATAAAAGAATGATTGAGAGCATATTTTCTCAGGATATTTGCAAAGAGATTCTCAGCACCCCTGTTAGTGTAATGAACAAAGAGGACCAATTGTATTGGCTACGGAAGAAAGATGGAAATTATTCAATAAGAACAGGATATTATGCTGCAAAAAGAGTCGGGCAGAACATGAAATAAGAAAATCCGTCAACAAGTGAAGATAAAAGGGAGATATGAAAGGAGGTATGGAGAATGGAAGTCTCACAGAAGATCAGAATGTTCTTATAGAAAGCATGTCATGATATATTACCAGTAGGTCTAACTTACATAAAAGAAAGATGTCACCGGATCCAGTGTGTCAAATATGCTTAAAAAGTTTAGAGACATTAGAACATGCATTACTGTTATGCGATTAGGCTGGGGCAATATGGTTTGGAGTAGAATGTCAATGGACTCCAACAGTTGAGACAGTCAACTCAATTAGAAATTAGATAGTGAAATGCATAAGAAATGTGAGAGCAGGCTGTGGAGAAGACCAGGAGAAGAGAATTAGCAAGTTAGGATTTCTCATGTAGGAGATATAAAAAATGAGAAACAGTAAGTTGTTTCAACAACATTTCTACCAGCAGTGACCAAAACCAATTCTACCAACTTATTAACCCAAAAAATAAAAATAAAAGGTTACATCCTTAATTAAATGAAAAAAAAAATTGTTTCATTACAAATTTGATATATGCATATACATATAAGACTAATTCTATGGTGCCTAAATTTTACCTAACTTACCTTTTGTAGTAAATTTTGATTTTTTAAAAATTATTTATTGTTATATCTTTTAAATTAAATATTACTTTTTAACATTTTTTAGTAAATAGACAACATCTTTTAGACACCATAACATTTACCTACGTATAATTTATTTCTGTAAATATTAACTTTTTTCTTTTTCTCGATAATAAAAAAATATGAATTCTTTTATATACTAAATTATCTAAATATATAAATTATATCTATGTGCATTATTTTTTTTATATTTTATTTAGGCTAAGAAAGTTGCCCTTGAGTTTTTATGCGTATATTTTGTTCTTTTTGTTTACACGAAAAAATAATAAATTTTTTTGTTTATTTATGTTTATAGTTTCTCAAATCAGTAAGTATATAATTCATATAATTTTATTTAACCATATTAGGTGTATTAAAATCAACCGTAAAAATTAGTCATTCAAATAAAATACATATTAGAATATAAAATATATATTAAAAACTAGTTAAATTATATATATATATATAATGACTAATTTTAGTAGTTAATTTTATTGTGTAAATAATATTTTTATTTTAATTTTATTTACATAATACATTTTTAACCACGTATAATAATACAGGTAAAAATTTAGGTGCAGTCGATTTCACGTGAAGTTAATATCTAAGAGTTATAAGATGAAAATTTAGTCAAATCAATCCATCTAATAATTTTTATCTATTTATTTCACGTAAAATTTACTGTATATGAGTTTCTACCAATAATACAGTACTATCTCTAAAAGAAAGAAGTTACTAATTTGATTGTAACTTATACGCGTCTTTAGCCATGTAAAGGACACACCTATATCCGGAAAGCATTTCAATATTTCATTACATAGCTGTTAATGCTTGTCTCTTAGCTTGTCTTCGCAAGTAACATACTCACTTGAACGATTAAGGAAAATCAAGGAAATCGTACGTCTCAAATGCAACAGTCGCCAAATTAAAGCGAAGATATTCATGCTAAGATATGATTTTAGCTAATTTTACAGTAAGCGCCGAAGCCCCAACAATGCATTCAGACGTAAACGTATAGCGCGGGATAAAGGTCAAGGCGTTGGAGTTGTATTATCTTGTACTATTTAAAGACAAGTAACAAGTGTTTAATTTATACTTAATATTTTAGAGTAAATAAATTAGTAGCTTAAATATTATTTTTTTTATAAATAGTTGTTTATTTGTTCATCAATAATAATAGGGCATAGCTAGTATGAGAAAAGGTAGATGTTAAAAACAACATGAAAATTTAGGTGTAGTCGACTTCACGTGCGTAAAGTTAATAGTTGAGAGCCATTAGATTATCTGACTAATTTAACTAAATTTTTATTTAATCACTCTCAACTACTAACTTCAGGTGAAATCGACTTTACTTGAATTTTCATCCAAAAACAAATTTTTATAATAAGGATGATTGCTACTCATCAAAATTTTAGAAGAAACACGTCACTTCAAAAGAAACATTTGTGTGCTCCTAAAATAATATACTCAACATGTACTTTTAAAATGTTTATAATTATTTATTTTTATTTATAGTATTTGAAACATATACATAAAATAAAATAAGTAATGCTAAATACAATATAAGAACATAGAAGTATTTCAACGCTAAGGAAACTATAGGTCTAACCGACTAACTTATTCGAAACTGCAAGACAATTTCCCCATTTGATAAACCAATATTATATATATTTTCATAAGCTCATGAATATCATTAGTAGTTAGTACTATGATAGAGGGCAAATATGTCATTTAACAATTCCGCGTTAACAGAGACAGATTGCATCAGTTGCACGAAAATACACAGGACTATCAAGTGAATAAAGACAGTACGTAACAGCAACAGCACCAAATGCAAAGAATAAATAGCGTAAACGTCACTGAACATGACCAATGACACTCAACACCAACAAGCAACAAGATTCAACGAAGAAACATTCCAACCCCCCAATTACTCTCTCTACCTCTCTCTTATTTCTCTGCTAAGGCACAGTTAAACAGAAAGATGGAGAATGGCAATGCCAATAAGAGTAGCTATGACGACATAAACGGCAAGATAATGCTGATATCGATCGTCATTGTCTCCGTCGTTCTCACCATAATGATATGCTTCCACATCTACGCCCGCTTGTACCTCCGACACTCTCGCCAACTCCGCCGCAATAATCATAGCATCCGCCGCAACGCGCACCACCACCCTCACTTCGTATTCTACGTGAACCCCGCCGTCATGTTGGCCTCCCGCGGCCTCGATGCCTCCGTGATTGCCTCCCTTCCCGTCTTCACCTTCTCCCGCAAGACCCATCCTCACACCGTCGACTGCCCCGTTTGCCTCTCGGAGTTCGAGGAAGGGGAAACGGGTCGGGTCTTGCCCACGTGCAACCACACCTTCCATACTGAATGCATCGATATGTGGTTCCACTCCCACTCCACCTGCCCACTTTGCAGGGCACCCGTGGAGACTCCGAAACGACCCGATTTGGTTATAACTGTGGGCCATTCTGAACCAGGTTCGAGTTTTCAAGGTGATGGACTGAACCAAACTGGACCCGTGGTTTCTCCTAGTTTGGTCCCAAAGGATTCTTCGTCGATTGTGAATGTGAGCGTTGAGGTGCCCGCAAGAAACGAAGATTATGGTTGCCAGTCGCCGTCGTCTTCGTCGTCGTTTCGGTCACCGGTGGGTCGCATGCTGTCGTTGAAGAGGATTCTGAGCAGAGACCAGAAAGCGAGCGCAGTTGGGTGCAGCTCGACGGCAGAGGAAGGTGGACGATCGGAAACTCAGTAAGTTGGTGAGGTGACGTGGCGTTATTGGAATCCAGGTGGTAGATTCATATCCAAAACGATAACACGTTGGCACCAGTGGCGCGTGAGTGCGTGACGTGAGTGTTCACTGTTCAGTAGTTAATAACGTAGAATCGTAGATACTAGTATTATACTACCGTACTACCAGTGTATTATTTCATTTCATATATATTCGTTTTATTATTTTTTTATTATTTTCTCATTGTATCATACGAGCAAAATTAGGAATTTTGTATTTACCGAGTTAGGGATACAACCGCATCTTCGTTCTTTCGTTTTCTTCATTAAAATTACATTATATTCAGCAGTATGTATACTATTTCATTTAATTTTGTTATATCCAAAATTGTCTTTGTTTTAAATTATTACTACTGGTTTAGTATATTATTTTATTGCAATCTGGCATGTCAAAAATTTATCTGTTATAAATTTAAATTTTATTTAAAAATTTATTACTAGTTAATTAATTAATTATTATATACATAAAAAAATTTTAAATTTTCAATACCTATTTAAATACCTATTTAAACAGATTAGTGAGACCAACCCAAATAAATTTATTAGTTGATATATTGATAAATCTGCTCTATTAATTAAGTTCTCAAAATACTATGGACTAATAATGTGCTAGATCATAAGATTTTACATTAAAATATCATTTTATTACCTCTTTAAATAGAGAATGATAATATCACTTTTATTTTTTATAATATTATTTTTTACATATTTTTATATTATATTTTGTATAAATTTATAAAAAAATCATATTATTAAAATAGGAATTAGATTATTACCTTTTCTTTAAATAATTGATCCAAAATAAAGCAGTAAATAATACGTTTTTTATTTTTATTATTGGAATTATAGTGGTGTTTTTTAATAATATAAAAATTTAGTATACTTTTTATTTATATGGATACCACAAATTTAAACGTCACATTTGTAATTTTTAATTTTTTGTATTGATACCAACAAATCTAAAAGCTAGATTTGTGGTTTTTAATTTTTATTTTTTAAAAATGTAAATCTAAGAGTTAAATTTATATTATAATATTAAAAAACATTTAAACATATTAATTGGATCCTCTAATTTGCTTGAGAACGAAATAAATTTATCTTACCACAAATCGAAGCACTATGAAAATTTTTCAAGTTTGAGAGCCCAATTTGTTATTTAAAATTAAAAAAAATAAATATATATAAAAAAATACACCAATTAGTCATAACACTGAATTACACATAAATTTTTTTTATTTCTAAAAAAAAGCCTAAATAATACTCATTATCACAACAAGCTAAGTTACTTGTTTCAATAAGAGAAATATTAAAAGATTAATATTGTTTATTAATATTAGTTAATATTTTAGATTAATACTTTAATTTTATAATATTAAAAATTTAAAATTTAATACTTAATATTTAGAATGTAAAATAGATATTGACCAAAAATAATAAATTTTATTAATTATCGTATAATATTACTCTTTCAATAATGATTAGTAATGTCTAAAATATTAAAAATTGTTTAAGGTCCCTAATCATATAGGATAGACTTTTTTTTTAACCAAAAACAGAAAAATTCGAACCCGTAACTTCTTAGATGAGTATGAAAAAAGTATACCATTTGAGTTATAACCCATTGATATCATATAACTAGAATATACTTAGTTCTCACCAATATATGGATGACATTTGTACCTTCAGCACCTACCGAATATATTTATGTGAATAATATATGGGTCATAATTTGAAAATTATAAATAGTTATAAATTTTTTTAGCTTTTTTAATGTATTAGTTCTTTACTTTGTATTTTTTAATTATTACTGAAATAAATAAATAATTTTTTTATATAATAAAAAGATAATTATAAATATAATTAACATATGTAAAATTATGAATATTAAACTAAATAAAATAACTTTATATTATTATTTTCATAAGAATACTCAGAAGCCCTAATTTGTTCATAATACAACAAGAAGATAAATTCTTTTGTCTCTGATTCGGCTCTCTATTTTTTCCATTACTGCCACTATTCTTTGAATTTTCTTTTACTAGAAAATTAATCGTAACTAAAAGGTTTATCAATTCAATTTTCAAATTCTTAAAAAAAATCAGTTAATTGATAATTAAAGAAACAAAGTGAAATGTTATTAAATGAATCTATATAGTGCAGTTTTTTAAAACATTAATTTCAAAAAGTTGAACCGAAAGTTTATGCTCTAATGAATGTTATTACGACTTCAATTAGATTTGACCTTTTCTCTGATTTGCTTGGCTAGGTCAAGAAACTATATAAAAACTTTGACAATCATCCTTGTCGATCTGTCTCATACTCATGCATGCACTTGTTTCCAGAAAAATATCCAATCATCATTTTGTGCTTTATACACGGTTTCTACTATTTTAAACTTTACAACTTGCAATAGCACACAAGACGTAATATCTTTAGAACTTCATTCCACTACCAATTTAATTTAACGTAACAATAGGATAGGCCTGGACTTATGACTGTGACCCGATGGCTAGGAGTAAGAAAATGGTGGGTGATTTAATTTAATAAAATTGGACACACCCGCATGAGGTATCTATCACGCCAATAAACCAAGAAGCACGCAGTATGTATTATGTATATATATACACATATATCAACGTGTATATTAAAATTAGGTATTAAAATTATTATTAAATATAAAATATATGTTAGAATATATATATATATATATATATATATATATATATATATATTAAAAATAAATTAAATTATATATGTGTTCATATATAAAAAAGTATTAGAGATCAAGAAATCACGAGCTAAGTCATAATAATTATTAATTATTAATTTTTAAATTAAAATTTAAATATTCAATTGCATTAAACATATTTTAATTTAAACAATAAGGATTAGGCAAATAAGGCAACAAAAGCTTCTCCTAAACGTCTTTATCTTTTTCATTGATCACGAGATTTCCACATCGTAGCTTTCGAAGTGCCCTAGTTTTTTGTCGCGCAAATTGTCACATTTCCATCTTTATACCGCATTCGCACTTACGCTGTTTGCATGTGACATCCTCGCCACTCGCATTCCCTTGTCAATTTTGCGTTTGCGCCGTCGCAGCCTCTACCCCGACGATTTTTTGGGGAGTGCCAGTGCCTTCCGCAACGAATTTTGTCATCGTAATGCGCATTTTGCATACGCAATTTTTTCTTCTGATAAGATCACTGTAGTGCGTTCTTTCTATCTCGTTTTTACCTTCTTAATCCGATCAAAGACACTTCCATTAGAAGACACATGCATAAGAAAACACATGTAGGAAACATTCACAAAGACAATTTCATTAGATACAACCATAAAATAGACACGGGCCAATTAAAAAAAAATACTTCTATTAGAAGTCCGGTGCAACGTGTGTGAAGGCCAAACAGCAGCGACGGTGACCTCTGTGTGGAGCGCCAATGGTGGCGCTGGGCACGACGGTGGTTAAAAAAAGTAGAAAAAAAGTGGTAAAGCGTAATTTTAAATTATGATGAATTTGAGTAATTGAGGTGTGTTTTTTTTTTGTTTAATGGGCTTTAAAATCCAGTCCAACAAGAATTGATAGAAATTGCCAGAATCTTTTTTGATTACCTAGTAGAATTGTTATATATAAATATATTAATAACTAATTTTAATCTAGTTAATTTTAATGTACGAACAATATTTTTATATATATTTTTTCTCTTGTGGTAGATTTTTTATATTTAATTTAATACTGTGGAGAAGAGAGTTGTTCTAATAGGAGTTGGAACTTGTTCATCAACTTCATGATAGTTTAAGGCAATCGAAGACTCTTTTGAAAGAGATTACGAGCTATAGTTTCACAAGTTCGATCCAAAAAAAGGTTGATATTTCCGAGAATTGAGTTTTTTGAATGGTTTATTCTAGTCGGTAGGTTAAATATTAAAAAGAGGTTGAGTAGATTAGGCGTTATTCACCAAGGTGATAATAATATATATATCCTGTGTAAAAAGGAGATAGAATTTATTCATCATTTGTTTCTATTATGTGGGTTTATGTGACAGATGTAGTGTGTTTGGTTGAGGTATTTTCATAAAGTTTGGATTGTCCTAAGAATTATTAAAGGCCTATTTGAGCATTGGATTGATATGCCTAATAGAAAAGAAGAGTAAAAGATGTGGCTGACTGTTTTGTAGTGATTTAAAATATTTTAAAATATTTAGTTGGAACATAATGATAAAATTTTTAACAATAAAAAAGCAAGTATTGAAGTCATATAAAAAAGGATGTTTTTGAACTATAAAAAATATACTAATATTGATTCTATATATTGATTGTTGATGATAATGTTAGAAATCATAGAAGATTAATAATTGTTGTATTTAAATTTATTTTTTTGTTGTTTATTTGTTGTTTCACTTTAGTACGTAGAATTTTTTTTTTATTTAAAAAAAAACATATATGCATGTTGCAACTATATTAGATATCTAAAAATATTATAAAGATCAGATAGACAGACATAGCAAATATAAATTCTAATTGGTGTGACCAATGAGATTATTATACATTTTTTTTGAGATTATTATAGAATATGATAATGTTATGTACACTTTAGGGATGATTTCATTACCATTTTTACTATTATGGTCATTTTCTACACGTAAGACCTGGCCTGTGTTCTTTTTTTCTTGTGGCCATTAATTTTTTTAAATAAAAACAGAATGAAATTAATATTCTTTTTAACCAGTTATTTTGTTTCTCTATTTCCCTCTCTTGTTAATTAAAAAGTTAGAGTCGCTAATTATTGGAGATAAAATTAATGATAGTGATAAACAAATAGTACCACTCATAACAAGTTTAATTAATCTCCTCAAATAGTGATATAGAGGCTTAAAACGGTGGAGAGAATACGGTTGGTTGGCGCCATATGCATGGAGCAAGAAAGAATTTTATTGGTGACGCATACAGAGTATACGATTTATTTAATTAAACCAACTTAGGGAAAGTTATGGATGGGAGTGAGAATGATAAGGATGGGAGCTTGAAGGGGCTGTTTGGGCCGAGATTGTAAGGGACTCCAGAATCAACGATCCAAGCATCACGCTCAGTATGGTTAGAGATCTCATAGAACCTTCCAGGGTAGTATAGATCAGCCTCGAGAGAGGTGACGACCCTAACACCAGGCCATGTGACTCTACCTTTTGTAACAGCACCAGGTCCCCTGTTGTTGTATTCAAGATACGTGCATGTGTCCCTGAATGCCGTTCCCATCCACGGCATGTACCCTTCTGGACTGAAGATATCATCAATATCAGAGTCCATTATCACAACCTTGGAGAACAGTCTCCATGGCCTTCCAAGGTACGACACCTTGCGGGGCAAGCTCTTCAACTCTGGTGTGCCCGTGAAGTGGCAGTCCTGGAACACCAGGGCGGTTGGGCTATCAATCTTGGTCCTTCCACCAGCAGTGACCATGCATTGTTGGGTTTCCAGGGGCTTCCTCACAATGAAGGTGCAGTTTTGGAACACTCCCGCTGCGTCACCAAACACGAAGTCAATGGTGCCCGTCACCGTGCAGTCGCGGTAGTACTGCCTCTGTGATTGCACGTATAGCGTGTCTTGGTATCCATCCATGTGGCAGTTGTAGAACACTGCTTGATCTGCTGTCACGCGGAGTGCCACCGCTTGGTGCTTCTCCGCTCCTGCTGTGTTCTCAAACCCAACATTTACCGCCATGAAGTTAGCGGCATTTACACCTGCAAATACAAATATTAATGAATGGTTATATATATCTCTCACATGAATAAATAATTATATCTCTAGTTAATAAGTAAAATACTCACTGAAAGTTGAGGTGTAGTAAGTCTGGAGACCATCAACATAATTCTTGCTGCCGGAGAATCTGGTCTTTGTGGGGCCATCTCCGATAATGGTGACGTGGGACATGGACTTCTGCAAGTTAACATACTCCTTATAGATGCCTGCCTTGACGTAGATGACGAAACGCTTCCTGTTGTTCTTAGGAACAGTCTGGAGGGCCTCCGTGAGAGTCTTGAAGTTTCCGCTGCCGTCCTGAGCCACAACACAATCGGGTTTCAGACGAGTGGGGTCTTCCAGAAGACTCCTTCGGCCTTGCTCGATCCACGAAGGCAAACCCTCATCCACGTCAGACAGAAGCCTCCTGCCCGCGGGGACTGGGGATGGGGCGGCGGCACTATCCCCGAAGAAGGCATCCAAGTTGAAGCTCTTGTAGATCTTGCTGGCGCCATTGATGATATCCAAGGCGTTGCTGCTTAGCTGGAGAGAGGTGTTCAAAACCTTAGCCATCTCCTTGCCAGCTTCGGTCGGAACGTTCTCGAAGGCTTCCAAGCAAGTTTGCTGGTGAGCGAGTGTACCGGCGATCCAAATCTTGAGGTCATAAGCGTACTGACCGATCCTTCTCAGCTCGAACTTCTCCATCATGTGAACAGATCTGTGGATATCGTCAATGGCGTAACCAAGAACCTCCTTGCAAATATCCAACGCCTGTTTGCTCCTGTCGTCGCTCACCAACTTTTGGACGAGGCTTGAGTCGTTGATCTGATTCTCAATTTCCTCCGCGGTGGCGTTGAAGGCAGCAATGATGAGTTGTTTCGTGTCGGTGGTGCCGTTGGCGGTGGCCTTCTCGAGGCTCTTCTCGCACCTGTCTTTGAACTCCGCTGATTCGCAAATCACATGCACGTTCTTCTGGTTCTTTACAATTGTGTTTGTGTTGGTGCTGCTGGTTTCTTCTTCTTCCATAGCGCTCTTGTCAATTCCCACTGCAACGCAAGCAACCATGGCCACGAGGAGAATGGAAGAGACGCTAATCAAGGCGATCCTCTTCTTCCTCTTCTTATCGTCCATGGTGTTGAAATGATCACCCGCCATCCTGATTCCTGAGTGATATTGAATTGAAGCTAAGGTTGTGATGCCTACACCTAGCTACGACCTAGGGATGGATATCTACGATGACGAAGATGATAGAAGAGTAAAACTTGTTGGCCCTTTGGGCTATGGCTTTTCTTTCACAGCCCGAGGGGCTATATTCCTTTCAGGCCATGTGTGCCTTCAATTTATACATACACCATACACCTTCAAATTCGGGATGAGCTTGAATCCGTTGCTAAACTTGGCAAATCACAAACATATATAGCCATTCACTATTTTTCATCCCTCTAATTCTGTAGTAAATTTAACAGTGGTAATATATAGGACCTCCTTAAATCGTGGACTTACAACAACATTCAAGCTGTCCATATTGCAAATTATGGATAGATCGTGGTTATATATTCGGTTACATGTAACTACTTTCTGATACCAGACTATAGCTATGGCTTTTTTAATTGTATATATATAGTAACTTCTCTGTATCATACCAACTTAATCAGTAATATTTAATTGGAACTTGTAAGTTTCGATCTCAGCTTCTTCTGGTGTATACTGGCCGATAAATAATTAATTTTTTAGGGGTGTAATTAGGAGAAAATAATTTACAGTAGTTTGATGTACTTGGAATTTAGTATATGAAGAGTAGTAGGGACAGTAACTTTTGTGATTTGTAATTATTATATAGCTATCAATAATGATTTAATGGTGTGAGATTAGTGTGAAATTTCATTCAATGGTTTATTTTTTTGTTGGTTACATGCTGACCAAAATTTAATAAAATTGATGGCTCCTAAACTTCTCCTTTAGTATATATATATATATATATATACTTACTCAAACTGATACTGATGATGAAGCTCTATATCATTATCATTTATCCCATCCCATAAGATATCCTATATGAGTATGAATTTAATTAATTGAAAGTTATTCGAAATTGGAAATTATCATGTTAAGAATCTTATCTACTACACCACTTTGTAGTATATATTGATTATTGAAAAAGTCTAGGGCCAGCAGTTTTATTGAATTTTGGCCAGCATGTAACTAGCAGAGGAAGGTGAGCCATTGGATGAAATCTCATACCAATCTCATACCATCAAATTATCATTGATAGCTAGTTGATGGCTAACAATCACAAAAATTGCTGGCCCCTAGCATTACTCTTGATTATTTTCTTTTAAAAGTAATCATATAGTTGACACAAAATTATTATAGAGGCCACTAGATAAAGACGCTTAAAATAAAAAAAAAAAGATTTTCTTCAAAAAATTTTCGGTGTTCCTTATCACATATTATTAAATTCTTCAAAAGATTTTCTTTCCAAAAACAATAAAAAACATTTAATTTGGATTAAAACAAAAAAGGTAATAGATTAACTATTAGATTTTTTTAAAAGATTATTTACATAAAAAAATATATCACATTCATCAATATATATATATATATATATATATATAAAACAAACTCTTAAAATTTTTATAAATAAAAAAATAATTAATTTTTATTCGTATAATATATAAAATAATTACTATATTATTATTATATTATAGATTAAAATTTACTAATTTAAATTTTGTTTTTATTTTTAATATAAGCATTAGAAGTAAATAATTTTTTTATAATAAGATGTAATGCAACAAAATATATATAATATTAATTAGTTTTTAAAAAATTCTGAAAAGATGATTTTTTTTAATAAAGTGTTATTAAAAAATTAACATTATAAAAACTAATTTCAACCAATATGATATAATAGGTTATTAAATATATTTAATACAAAACACATTGAATATAAATTTTTATTGAGTTTAAATTTTAAATAATTTTTAATTGAATTTCAAATATTTTTATTTTAAAGAGTTAGAATATTTTAACATCATTTTTTTCGTATCTTTTTAATTGAGTCTTTGATTTTTTAAATTATAAACCTTATTTATAATTAAGAGTAATGTTTTAACACCAATTAGTCACACATATAAAAATACAAGAACAATTTTATTGTCATAATTATAATCTAACTTTATAAGCAATACAATACAATGAAACTATATATAAGTAATATAACTAAATTTTATCTACATCTATAATCACATTTCATAAATAATATAATTAAATTATATTTATGTTTATAATTAAAATATGAATAAAAATAAAAAAAATTATCAGGATGGTTAATTTTTTTCGTTCATAATTTTTTTATTATTTTTGTTGTGAAAAGTTTAATTATTTTAATAATTAATTATTTTTAAAAAAGATAATTGAATAACACAAAAAAGTCTTATTAAAAGTAATCTATTTATATATGATTAAAAAATAATTGAATAATTATATACGGTAAAAAATTAATATTATTAAAAAATAAAAATAAAATTTATTTTAAAATTAAAAAAAATTTATTTAAAAATAAAATTAAAAATCATGGTTTTTTTTCTTTTTTCCAAAATTTATCTACGAGTAATTCTATAAATATTTTATGATGAATAAAAATATTAAACTCGTACTAAAATTTATTCTAATAAAATTTATTTTTATTCTACTAAATGTTAAATAAACTATTAAAAAGAATTTTGTTTCCTCCATTAGAGAAGAATGATAAACTTCCATACTTCTATTATGTTATGACAATAATTTGGCCCGTTATTTTTTAATGTACATAATAATAATAATAATAATAATAATAATAATAATAATAATAATAATAATAATAATAATAATAATAATAATAATAAACAAGTATATTACAGTAAAAAAAGAAGCATGTCACCAAATAATTTATCATCCGAATTATATATGAATCAAACTGATAATATGAGGGGCTAACACTACAAAAATCGATAACAAGGTTAGAGACTTACAAAACTTTTCTTAAGATCATAAAAAAAACTTTTATATTTGTGTGATATAAAACAATTATCATATTATTATTATTATTATTACTTTATATATACATGAGCAAAAAAAGTTTAACTGTTTTAAAGTAAATTTTTTTTTTAATATTTGATTAAATGTTCTTGTATTTAGTACTTTTTTTTGCAATTCCTCTTAGTTAAAAATATAATCATTATAATTTTTTAGTTATTATTGCTATGGGTGTTTACAGATGGGATATGACTGAAATTTCGATCCAATTCGCACTAAACTCATTAGATCAAATTCGATATTCGCACTTTTTATGTTTGGATCAGATATCAAATATATCCATAAAATAAAAAATATTAAAAATTTTTATTTTTATAAAAAAAGTCAATAATTTTTTTATTTACTTTTTTAAACATATTTACTTCTATCTTATTAGAGTGTGGATCCGATTCGATCCAATCCGATCATCTTACAGATCAGATCAGCTGGTTCGACCGAAAAACTAGTGAACCGGACTAAAACCGGACCCTAGTTCGATTTACACTTTGGACCATTTAAGGAATAAAACCGGTGTGAACCGGTTGATAAACCCCGTTTTGACGGTTTATCTTGTATTGATTTTAAGAGCTTTTATCACCTTTTACCCACATTTATTCAATGAAATAGCATAGTTTTGTGATTGTCTCCTTATTTGTGCTTAGATGTGAAAACATGCTTTTCAACCCTTAATTTGATGGTTTTAATCTCCCTTTGATTCCACTAGATGCCTTGATATGTTTGTTAGTGATTTCATATTGAAAAGGCTAGGAATGGATCAAAGGAGTGAAGAGGGAAAGCATGCAAAGTGGAGAAATCATGAAAAGTCAAAGAAGTTGAACTCGCCCATGGACGCGCGCGCGCACCTGGCGCTTGCGCGCACCTTGCGAATCACCCCATGGACGCGTACGCGTGCTGTGCGCGTACGCGTCGGTGCTGGTTTATGATTTTTTAATGAAAACGTGACCAACGAATTCTCAAGGGTGGTTGGGCCCAATATCAACCGACTTTGGCGCCTAAACTGCTATTTAAAGCCAAGGATTGAAGAGAAAGGGGATTCCATTCATTACACACACATTAGGATTAGTTAGAATTAGTTTCTAGAGAGAGAAGCTCTCACTTCTCTCTAGAATTAGGATTAGGATTAGTTCTTAGATCTAGGTTTTAATCTTTGATTTCTTTTACTTCTACATCTCAATTCCTTGTAGTTACATTCATCATTCTTCCATTCTTTTCTTGTAATTTCCTTTATGTTGTTCTTATGTTTTGTTGTAGATCTACTTTTGTTCCTTCCTTTCTCTTTCAATTCAATAAGAGGTAATTCATGTAGATCTTTTTTTCCTTTAATTTTTGTTGTTAATTCTTTACATTTGATTGTTGTTAGAATTAATTCTTGTTGTCAATTTACTATGCTTTCCTTTTATGCCTTTCAAGTGTTTGATGAAATGCTTGGTTGGATTTTAGAGTAGAGTTTTATGTTCTTGGCTTGGAAAGGTAACTTAGGAACTCTTGAGTTACTAATGTCTAAGTAATTGATGATTGGAATCCATTAACTCTAGTTCTCACTAATTAAATTAGTGGAGAGTTAGGACTTATGGACTAGGATTGATATAGCTCATTTGACTTTCCTTTACTACTAGTTAGAGGATGATTTAATGAGATTAATCCTTGCCAATTCTCATATTGTGGTTAGTGATTAGGATAGAGATCCTTGACCACCAACCCTTGCCAAGACCTTTTTAGGCCTTAGTTTACTTTCTTGCCATTTATCTTTCATACTTCTTATCAAAACCCCAAAATAATTCACAACCAATAACAAGACACTTTATTGTAATTCCTAGGGAGAACGACCCGATGTTTGAATACTTCGATTTATAAATTTTAGGGGTTTGTTTTAGTGACAAACAACCTTTTGTATGAAAGGATTAGTGATTGGTTTAGAAACTATACTTGCAACGAGAATTCATTTGTGAAATTCTAAGCCGTCAAAAATCCAATCATCAAAATGGCGCCGTTGCCGGGGCATTGCAATGGTATTATGTTATTTGTTATTGTATATATGTGAATATTGTGAATAGCTTGCTTTTTAGATTGCTTGTTAGCTTTTGCTAGTCTTAGTATTTTGTTTCATTATTTCTTATTAGTTTTTGTTTCTTATTTTCTCTTGCTACCATGAATTCTCATTTTGGCTATGAGTGTGATTACAATTATGTTGTAGGTGATGAGAGCTACAATGAGGATGTGTATCAAGGATGGGACAATCAAAGGTGGGAGGAGCAATGCGCATATGATCAATCTTCATGGCAACAACCTCCACCAATGCACTATGAAGAAGAGCCATTTTTTGATGCATATCAATCCAATGGCTATGGTGAATCTCCTTGTGATTTTCAAGAACCACCACCATATGCCTATGAATCATATCCTCAACATAGCCCTCAACCACACTCACAAGCCCATTTTCACCAACCACCTTCATATGACCCTAACCCATATCCATCCTACCAACAACCATATGAGCCATATGAACCACACATAGAGCAACCACCACAACATCAATATTTTCAAGAGCTACCCCCTCCATATTATTACCAAGATGAACCACCTCCAATAAATGAAAATTTTCAACCACAAAGTGAATACTACCTTCCACCACAACCTCCCATGGAAGAATACTCATATCCATTGAACCAAGAGCCACATGATCCTAATCATATTATCCAAGAGGAACAAGAGTCAAGAGATCGTCTCAAGGAAGCATTGGATCAATTTCAAGCAAACATGGAGTGTGTTGTGCAACAAGTGGAAAACATTGAACAACCACAACTCTACCAAGACGAACCACCTTCCTATTATAAACCCTTTTCCCAAAATGAGGAATCCTTCCATCCACCCCAATCTCTAATGGATGAAACCCTTGGTGTTCTTGCTCAAGGACAAGAAGAGATGAAAAGGGATGTGCAAAATTTCATGGCCGCCTTGGATGCGGTAACAAATCAATTAGCTTCCCAATGCTTGAACACCCAAGGAACTCCCATGGCTACATGTGGAGAATCAAATGAAGAACATAGCATGAAGGAGAGATTGGAAACTCCGGTGGGAAATGAGGGAAGTTGCTTTGTATTGGAACAATTGGAGGAAGCTTTAATTGTTGAAGACAAGGAAGAAGTGGTAGAAGACTTAGGAGATGCGGAGCTTCCATGGGAACATAGAGTTGAAGAAAGCCCCTCCAAGATGATTGAAATTGATGCTAGGGAGGAAAGTGCACACCTTCCAAGGCATACTCCATATGAAGACTTGGATGGGATAGAGAAAGAATTGAGTTCCCTTGGTGATGAAGATTAAGCATCAAGTCTTAGTGGTGAAGAATCCTTTGAGCATGAAGAACCTTCTCCGGTTGGATTTGAAAGCGTTGAGGAGGTAAATTTTTCTCACCCTCCCTATTATGATTTGAGTAAAGGAAAAGGTTTAGATAAAATTGTTGAACAAAGGATTGAGATTAAGTGATCTTGTGAAGAGGTGGAAGTCACTAGAATAGAAGGATGGGAGTGGAATACGCTTTGTCAAGATCGTTGGAAGCATCTTTGCCTAGGTTGTCATCTACTCCTTCACTTGAGTGGGTAAAATTAATTTCTATTAGCTTTATTGTCCCACTTGAGTACGGCTTGCTTGAAACAGATGGTCAACTTAGGATGCTTTGTGGGATGAAGCGTAAGCGGAACATGTTTCGTGGTTGGCGTTGCAAATCAAGGCTCATTATGGTTGATGCATCAAACATGAGATATAAAGGTTGGAGTAGTGCTCAAATAGATGGGTCTAGGAGGATTGTTGGCCACTGTATAGAGAATTCACCTTACTCACCACCCGGATGGACTAATAACAATGATCAACTTCAAGACGAGTGTGAAAATAAAGTGTGGGATCCCGGATCGCACAAGGAGAATCAATTTTGGGAGCCCCAAGCTTGTGAAGAACTCCATCAACACTTGGCTCTATCCATGAGAAATCTTGGGGCACAATGGAGAACCAAGCATTGGTGGGAGTTCCAAGATGAGTACAAGCACAAGCCACCTTGATGAGGAGCTCCCCATAAGTCCAACTTAAGGACAATAAACAAAAGTGCTAGGTGGAAGACACCCCACCATGGTAAAATCCTTTCATTTTCTCTTTTGTACATATTGGTAGAACTAGTTTAATTTCATGTTTATATTAGTTGGTTGAGTTTAATTAGTATTTTAACATGTTAAAAAAGGTTTTAGGGTGTTTTGGTAGTAGCTTGGAGGTTTGGAATGCTTGGATTGGTGCAAAAACATAGCAAAAATTTTTGAAAAATAGAACACCATCCACGCGTTCGCGCACATGACGCGTACGCGCACCTGAGCATGTTTTGACCACCCACGCGCACGCGCACTGTACGCGTACGCGTGGATGCAAAATTTCACCTCCAGCAAAAAAAAACCCGAGAGTTAGGCCTGCACTGTGCAAACATTGGGCCTGAGGCATAAGTCTATGCACGCGTGCGCGCACCTGGCGCGTACGCGCACATGATCTTAAATTCGCAATGCACGCGCACGCACACTGTGCGCGCGCGCGTCGATTGCACAATCTGCACCCCTGGTACTTTTACCCGAGAGTTGTGCCAGACTTGGGCCGACACTATGCCTCCGGCCTAACTCGATGCATGCGTGCGCGCACCTGGCGCGTACACGTCCTTCGACCAATATACCCATCGACGCGTAAACGTCCATGACGCGCACGCGTCGGTAAAAAAAAAGAGTTTTTTTTCTCATCTTCCATTTTCTTTTGTTCACTGCATTCGCATACTTCTACTCTTTCCATTTTCATTTTGTTTCTATAGCATGTTTTCAGTTTTTTTTCTAAGTGTCATTTCAATAATGGTGTTGGATTCTTACACTCAATTGTTGAGAAATTCTTGCATTATTTTGGTGCTTCTTGACCTGTTTGATATTGTTGGGTGATGAAACTTTTAAATCAATGCGTCATCTTGTATGACTCTTGTGTCCTTGTGCATTGATATGACCTCATATTGTCTTTCATGACCCACTTCTTCTCATTTGAACTTGATGCTCAATACACTCTTCATGCTTTAACTTTACTCTTGCATTGATCTTAATGATATGCCTTAGCTTACATTGTTTTCTCACTCACATGCTTAGCTAACATGTAGTAGGGAATCATACTCTTAGTTGGCATTAGCCCCCGCCTATGTTCTAATTGCCTTGATATCTTTGTTATAGGCTTAATTTTCTTTCCTTTTCTTTCCTTTTAGGTTGGCCACCAAGGAGGGAGAAAGGAAAAGCTTTTAAATGGGGCAACATACAAGTCCTCCGTGCAACCTTGTGAAGAAGCTCATCAATTGTAGCAACCCGTCCACCTTGCTCTTCTTTGCATGCACCGAGGACGGTGCAATCTTCAAGTGTGGGGAGGTCGTTTGATCGATCTCCATGGGTACCAATTTCCTTTTCAACACCAATGTTAGTTAGTTATTGCATTTGCATGATAGGTTGCATTTTAGTTAGAATTTATACATATTTTTACTACTTCTTTCTTATTAGGACTACTTGGTTAAAGTGATAATTTCTTTCCCAAGAAACTGTTTTAGGGCAACCTACCAATTTGAAAATTTTTTGTTGAACTTGCTTGAAAGAATGTATTTTGGAACATAGTTTTTGAGCTAAGAACACAAGCTTGTGAGATTTGAGCCTAATGGTATGGTTACATCTTATAACCACTTATTTTCCTTTCTTGTGTGCATGATTCTCTTTCTATGATTGTAATCTTTGATCTGTTTGAATATATATGTCCTATTATTCCTTGTATTCATGCATTTATATGATTGAGGCCATCATTTCATTAGCTCACTTATCCAGATAGCCTTACATTTTACTCTCCTTTGTTAGCCGATTTTGAGCCTACGCTTAACCCACTTGTTCTTTAATTTAGCACATTACAAGCCTTAAAGCGGAAAACAATGAATGTCCTTTATTTGGATCTTTGATTGGCTTAGGCTAGTGAGTGTGAGTGTCATTCAAGAGTGGGAAAACTTTGGGACATTGGTTGGGATAAAAGGGTGTTTGTGTTTTGTATTTTTATATTGAGGAATTGGGTACATACTCATGTATTGATTAAATGTATAGACCTTATGCATTGATGTTCTTGTATATAGTTTGAAAGAAAAAGAAAAAAAATGAAAAGAAAAAGAGATCAAAGTGAAAAAGAAAAAAAAAAAGAAAAGAAAAAAAATTGTATATAGAAAAAGAAAGAAAAAGAAAAGCAATAAAGGGGACAAAATGCCCCAAAGTAAAGTTCAATTAAAATTAATGCATAAGTGTTGTGAAATGAATAGAAAATGCATGAGTATGTGAAAAAGTGAGAAATGAGTAGTTAGGTTATAATTTAATTGTATAGGATGTCATAGGTTAGGTGGGAAGTTTAAGCTTATCAAAGATTCAAATTTCAAACTCACTTGACTAAATATGCATCCTACCTTGACCCTAGCCCCATTACAACCTAAAGAAAAGACCTCATGATAGATGTATGCATGCATGAAATATTTGTTGATTGTTAGAAGAAAAATAAATCTTAGAAAGCATGATTAGGAGAAAATTGAGAGAATCAACCCTAAACACTTGAGCGAATAGAGTGCAAACACTTCCGGTGAGGGTTTGATACTCAATTACATGTTTCCACCTATGATCATCTTGTTTCATGCAAGTTTGTAAAAATATTTAATAACTCAATTCAATTGTGAATTAGACTTGCTAGTCCTTAGCCCTTGTGCATATATGCTTCTTGAGAATTTATTTATTTTGACCAAGCAATTGCATTCATATAGATAGTTGCATATAGGTAGATTGCATTTAGTTAGTTTCCATTGAATAAATGCCATGCCCTTTGCTTTCTCTTGGTTTAAGCATGAGGACATGCTTGGTTTAAGTGTGGGGAGGTTGATAAACCCCATTTTGACGGTTTATCTTGTATTGATTTTAAGAGCTTTTATCACCTTTTATCCACATTTATTCAATGAAATAGCATGGTTTTGTGATTGTCTCCTTATTTGTGCTTAGATGTGAAAACATGCTTTTCAACCCTTAATTTGATGGTTTTAATCTCCCTTTGATTCCACTAGATGCCTTGATATGTTTGTTAGTGATTTCATATTGAAAAGGCTAGGAATGGATCAAAGGAGTGAAGAGGGAAAGCATGCAAAGTGGAGAAATCATGAAAAGTCAAAGAAGTTGAACTCGCCCATGGACGCGCGCGCGCACCTGGCGCTTGCGCGCACCTTGCGAATCACCCCATGGACGCGTACGCGTGCTGTGCGCGTACGCGTCGGTGCTGGTTTATGATTTTTTAATGAAAACGTGACCAACGAATTCTCAAGGGTGGTTGGGCCCAATATCAACCGACTTTGGCGCCTAAACTGCTATTTAAAGCCAAGGATTGAAGAGAAAGGGGATTCCATTCATTACACACACATTAGGATTAGTTAGAATTAGTTTCTAGAGAGAGAAGCTCTCACTTCTCTCTAGAATTAGGATTAGGATTAGTTCTTAGATCTAGGTTTTAATCTTTGATTTCTTTTACTTCTACATCTCAATTCCTTGTAGTTACATTCATCATTCTTCCATTCTTTTCTTGTAATTTCCTTTATGTTGTTCTTATGTTTTGTTGTAGATCTACTTTTGTTCCTTCCTTTCTCTTTCAATTCAATAAGAGGTAATTCATGTACATCTTTTTTTCCTTTAATTGTTGTTGTTAATTCTTTACATTTGATTGTTGTTAGAATTAATTCTTGTTGTCAATTTACTATGCTTTCCTTTTATGCCTTCCAAGTGTTTGATGAAATGCTTGGTTGGATTTTAGAGTAGAGTTTTATGTTCTTGGCTTGGAAAGGTAACTTAGGAACTCTTGAGTTACTAATGTCCAAGTAATTGATGATTGGGATCCATTGACTCTAGTTCTCACTAATTGAATTAGTGGAGAGTTAGGACTTATGGACTAGGATTGATATAGCTCATTTGACTTTCCTTTACTACTAGTTAGAGGATGATTTAATGAGATTAATCCTTGCCAATTCTCATATTGTGGTTAGTGATTAGGATAGAGATCTTTGACCACCAACCCTTGCCAATACCTTTTTAGGCCTTAGTTTACTTTCTTGCCATTTATCTTTCATACTTCTTATCAAAACCCCAAAATAATTCACAATCAATAACAAGACACTTTATTGTAATTCCTAGGGAGAACGACCCGAGGTTTGAATACTTCCGTTTATAAATTTTAGGGGTTTGTTTTAGTGACAAACAACTTTTTGTATGAAAGGATTAGTGATTGGTTTAGAAACTATACTTGCAACGAGAATTCATTTGTGAAATTCTAAGCCGTCAAAAATCCAATCATCACCGGTAAAAACCGGTCTAACCGAATTGGTCTGCTTGAAAAATTTTTTAAAATGTCTCCACGAGGTCTTGAACTAAGAACTTTGGAACAAAAGCAACATATACTTGCCACTTAGCTATTGCACTTCAAAGTACTATATTTGACAAATACTAATTATATAGTATACATAAATATATCTAATTTAATTTAATTTTTGTTTTTTCTATTTTTAAAATTAATTATATACCATTATTAATATAAATATAAATTTCACTAAAAATTTATTAATTTACTTGATCTATTTTATTGCTAGTATTGTGATTAAGGTTATTTGTTTTGATGTTAGTGTTAAAATCTACTGATATTATAGTTAGATGATAGGCTTTGTGAATTAATTATTTTTTTATTGTGTCAAAATAAGATACTATTGTAGTATTAAAATTTTATGGTTTTTTTATATTAGTTATTTTTAGAAGTTGAGACTTTATTCTTCATAAAATGTTAATGAAGATATGTATTTCAAATTTTAATTTTAAATTTTTAACTATTTTATATTTTATATTTACGTGAGACCGGTTTTATCGGTTCAACTAGTGATTTATCGGTTGAACCAATAAACTAGTGAACCAGTAGTTTGACTGGTTCGATCACTGGTTCAGTTCTAATTAACAACTATGTTTCAATCTAATTTCAAAAATTTCGATTTACTCAATTTAGTCTCCCAACTTAATAGCTATGACTCACATTGGTTCCTAATCTTATTTTTGTCACTATCTCACAAAATCGTTAACGACATGCTGAGATGGATTAACGACTGCTACATTATACATTCTAGCGACTATTTGATGTAACAATTGAAATTTTTTTTACCTTATTTTTTTTCAACTAAACACTTAAAACCCTAATATGAGTCATGGATACCTAAGTTAAAAAATCAAACTAAGTAAATTGAAACTTTAAAAATCGGATTAAAGCTCGAATATAATTTCAAAACAGAACTTTAACTTAGGTAGTGATTAATTTAAATGAGAATAAAATAAATCAAAATTGAACATAATTTGTATCAATATTTTCAAATTCGAAATTTCTATACCAAAATTAACTAGGATTTTTTTTAAATTAAAAATTTAATAAAATAGTGACTTTAATTATCTTAACCAATATCCTAATTAATAAATTTTATGTCTTAAAAAAACTGTATATGAGAAGAAAATAATTAATTTGTCTACTTTAATAAATAGTTATTTTACTAAAATGAAAGAAATTATTTTTTAAAATTTTTTAAGAACTAATTAATATTATATATATTTTGTTACACTACATTTAGTTATAAAAAATTTATTTATTTCTAATGCTTATATTAAAAATAAAAAGAAAATTTAAATTAGTGAATCTTAATATATAATATAATAATAATATAGTAATTATTTTATATATTATACGAATATAAATTAATTATTTTTTTATTTATAAAAATTTTAAGAGACTTGAGCTTGTTATATATATATATATATATATATATATATATATATATATATATATATATATATATATATATATATATATATATATATATTTTGATGAATGTGATATATTTTTTTATGTAAATAATCTTTTAAAAAAATCTATTATTTAATCTATTATTTTTTTTGTTTTAGTCCAAATTAAACATTTTTTATTATTTTTGGAAAGAAAATTTTTGAGAAATTTAATAATATGTGATGAAAAACACCGAATAAATTATACAAAAACCAATTAAAACACAACATAAAAATATCTTTAAAAAAAGACGTTTTAGACATCTTTATTTGAGTGGCCTTCGATCATTATAATTCGAAAAGAAGAATAGATCAATCTAATGTATATTGTATGTATCAGCTATTGTTTAAAGGAAAACAAAGCAACACTTTATTCAAAAGCAGAAAAAAAAAATTCAGAAAAGTATATATGTATATATACAGAATAAAATGTCATAATTATTTTTGGATCTATACTATTTCTAGTTAGCTTTTTAGTCCAATATTCTTTATTATCATCATTTTTTTAAATAAACCTAGCAATATAGCATTTAAGTATTGTTTAATTTTAAGTTATTTTATATATAGTTTAGTCCTGTAGAAGCTTTTTGCTAAATGAAAAATAAACAATAATAAGAAGGTATATATTCACCGTCCCTCTAATAATTAATTAGCATTGGCTTCAATTTATCTTATTCTCAAATTTGATCAAGAGAACCTTCATCGATCTTATACGTATACGTATTAGTATTACGTAACACAAATAATACTCCCAAACAATTTAAGTGATAAATACGAATATATTCTATCTATAATACTATATATCCGTCAAGTCTACTGATAAACATACCATAATGAAAAACTCAACTTAATTAAGTTCGCTGTAATCATTTCTAAAATTAATATTAAAAAGATAATAATTTAATATTGGTGAATTCTATTCAACCCTCTCTAAAATAACATGTAAGTTACCCTTTTATGATGTGTCACACTTTAATTGGTTATTATCTTAACTTTAGTTGGGTTATTTTTGTAATTTATTATTTGAGATGGGTAATTGTATAATTTTTTAAAATATTAAAATTCTATTCCTTAACTGCGATCTATTGCCTCTCACGCAATCTCTTTCTACAATGCATCATTCCTTAACAAGTCGTTGAATTCCCATGGTTTGTAACTTTCCTGTTCTTCCCAGTATAGCCAGCGCCGACTTCATTGCTATATATATAGGTGAATTCTATCCAACCCTCTCTAAAATAACATGTAAGTTATCCTTTATGATGTGTCACACTTTAATTGGTTATTATCTTAACTTTAGTTGAGTTATTTTGTAATTTATTATTTGAGATGTGTAATTGTATAATTTTTTAAAATATTAAAATTCTACCCCTTAACTGCGATCTATTGCCTCTAACGCAATCTCTTTCTACAGTGCATCATTCCTTAACGAGTCGTTGAATTCCCATGGTTTGTAACTTTCCTGTTCTTCCCAATATAGCCAGCGCCGACTTCATTGCTATATATATAGGTGAATTCTATCCAACCCTCTCTAAAATAACATGTAAGTTACCCTTTATGATGTGTCACACTTTAATTGGTTATTATCTTAACTTTAGTTGAGTTATTTTGTAATTTATTATTTGAGATGTGTAATTGTATAATTTTTTAAAATATTAAAATTCTACCCCTTAACTGCAATCTATTGCCTCTCACACAATCTCTTTCTACTGTGCATCATTCCTTAACGAGTCGTTGAATTTTCATGGTTTGTAACTTTCCCCTGTTCTTCCCAGTATAGCCAACGCCGACTTCATTGCTATCTCTTGTCCTCTCACTTAATCCTTTTTTTTTGCCATGGATCACTCCTTACCAACATAATTAATGGTTAGTTCGGTTATTAAATTTTTTTTATTAAAAATAATATATGGAATATATATTCATATGTAAAATATAATATAATAAAATAAATCTATTCAGAGTACTTAAAAGTATAATTAAAATTAGGAATATACAAATATAATAATAAAATTTGTACTCTAAACAAGTAAACATATCTTTTATCATACATAAATTATTTAAAAAAATATAAATTATTAAAATTAATAACACAAATTTAAAATGATAAAATTCAACTTTCTTACAAGTATTTTTATAGTATTTTTATTCTTTTAATTTTTAATTTATTAATATTTTATTATTTAATTAATGATTAAACAAATTATTTTCATGAAAAATTATTTTTGTATAATCTTAAAGAAGAAACCAATATAACAGTTTAAAAATTAATGTAAAAATTATATTTTAAATAAAAAATAATTAATATTAAAATTTTTAAATACAAAAGCAAATTGTATAGATATTCAAGATATAAATATAAAATACATGTTTAAAATAAATAAAGAAGACAAAAATAATTATTTATTTTTCATGAGTACTCCCATTTTATCTGTTTTATTTATTTTATGCATATATTTATATTTATCTTTTAAATATTTATACAAATTATTTTTGTATTTAAAAATTTTAATATTAAATATTTTTTATTTAAAATTTTATTTTTACGTTATTTTTTAAACTATTATATTGGTCTCTTCTCTAAGATAATACAAAATATAATTTTTTATAAAAATAATTTGTTTAATCATTAATTAAATAATAAAGTATTAATTAATTGTAAATTAAAAGAATAAAAATATTATAAAAAATACAATAAAAAAGTTAGATTTTATTATTTTAAATTTGTATTATTAATTTTAATAATATATTTATTTTTTAAATAATTTATGTATGATAAAAAATATGTTTACTTGGTTAGAGTACAAATTTTATTATTATATTTATATGTTCATGATTTTAATTATACTTTTAAGTATTTTGAATAGATTTATTTTACATATGAATATATATTCTATCATGTAATTAAATAAAAATATATTTTTTTAATGAAAAAATTTTATAACCTAACTAACCATTAATGATGTTGATGTTGGTAAGGAGTGATTCATGGCTTAAAAAAAAGGGATTGAGTGAGAGGACAAGAGATAGAAATTAAGTCGGCGCTGGCTATACTGGGAAGAACGGGGAAGTTACGAGCCATGAAAATTCAACAACCCGTTAAGGAATGATGGACTATAGAAAGAGATTGCGTGAGAACGTGCTTCAATTAACGGGGTAGAATTTTAATATTCTAAGAAATTATACAATTACCCATCTCAAATAATAAATTACAAAATAACTCAACTATAGTTAAGATAATGACCAATTAAAGTGTGACATATCATAAAAAGTAACTTACATGTTATTTTAGAGGGAATTGGATAGAATTCACCTTTAATATTTATAATTTTATATATAATATTTATAATTATATACTTATTACATCTAATATTATGCATATACTACAAATAATAATAAAAAAAGCAAACTATGACTACTTTTGTCCCTCGAAACTTTGGCCCCCTAAACATTTTCGTTTTATAATATGGAGAATGATAAGAGTTAACGTAATATTTGTAATGTAAAAAACAGAAAAGTCGACTAATATTAGTTTAGAGATATATATAAAAAAAAATAAATCACATAAACAAATTGAATGGATTTTAATTTTACATAAATATTTTAAATTTAATAAGCTTATATGTATATCTCGTTTGCATATATTTATAAAAATCGAATCAATTAAATTCGAATTAATATGAAACACAATAAATCGAATTGATTATATTCGAATTAGTAATAAAATTTATTGATGTCAAGTGTCCATATAATAAATCGAAACAATGAGATTCAATTTACATTCTATACTAAATTGAAATAATTAAATTCGATTTACAGTCCATAATATATTGAATCAATTGAGTTCGATTTATAGCAAAATGAGTTTATGGTAAATCGAATATAATAGATTTGATTTAGTTTTGGTGTACCTGTATATACAATTCAAATTTACTTGTTTCAAATTATAATTTAAAATTTCATTTCCCTCTCAAATCCATGAAAGAGAAAAAAATTAGGTCACAACACCACAATATTCTTAACTGCAGACGTGAAGAAAGACTCAAATCGTATATTTATCAGTTGGACGAAATTGTTCATGTTGCTGGTAGTATTAATAAAGAGGTTAATAAGTAAAATTAATTTTGTTCTAAATAGATTAAAAATGTTGGAAATGTTAATTCGCTTAGAGTATTTAATTATAAGCGTTAGTTACAAATGTTAGTTAGAGTAGGTTTTAGTAGTTTGTTAGAGTTTTAAAATTACAAATGTTAGTTAGACTAGTGGTTATAAATGTATGTTAGAGTAGCAATCAGATGTTTTGTTAGAGTAAGTAAGTTATAAGTGTCAGAATGATTAGTGAGTAGAAGTTTAGGTAGATATTATTTTAAGTTAGAAGTGTATGTGATAATAGGAATGATATTAGAATTTTCATTTTGAGCAATTGCAACCAGCAATATTTTTTCATATTTTTCGTATAAGTGGGTCTCATTAATACTAACCAGTGGCTTATAATACCTGAATGCTTTGATGCACGGTGGAAACGACCAAAAAAGTTGGTAAAAATACGATGATGACTTGTCAATTTGGCCTCCAAGTCGTACAAGACTCCTCCTGACGTCTTCAGTACTACAAATACTACTTGGCATCATTATCTGCACACTTAGTATCCATCTTGGTAATTTATTGTAGACCTCTTTTCAATTCTTATAAATCTTTGTAATGGCCTTCTGCTTAACCAATCAAACTGTAACATCCCGAGTTTTTAAAAATTGAATAATGAGTTATTTGTAAATTATTATACTTAATTATGATTTTTTTTTAAAAAAAATTGTTTTACCAAAAGAAATTAAATCAAAGCTACGAGACTTTGAGTTTTAAATTAATTAGAACTCATATAATTTTCATAATGATTGGGTATTTTCTTATTTAGAATTTAAAGTTTAGTAATTGAAAAATAATGAGAATTTTATATGGTTTTGAATATTGAGATTTTGAAGTTTATTTTTATGAAAAAAAAATTAATTTGATTATTTCTAATTTTTAATTATAGTATTTATTTGAAAATAATTGGTAAGTTGATAATTAAATAGTATTCTTAAATATAATTTTATTGGGTTAAATTTGGTTTTTAATTACTACTCTAACATACACGCACGCTCACATTTCACTCCCAACCGCCACCCTCTAACCCTAGCACACCCGTCCCCAACGATACAGAGAAGAGAGAAAAGAAACAAAAGTTGCAGAAAGAGAGATCAACAAGGAAGAAAAAGAAGAGAAGAGAGGAGGGGGTTGTCCTATCGTCACCTCCGTCGCCCTGGAGCCTATCGGAGTCGCAGTGGTCAGGGGTCGTCGTTGAGGAACTGTGTGAGAGAGAGAGAGCGACATTTAGAGAGACGCCAGCCAAGGACCCTGATGAGCTAGAGGAGTTGTGTCTTGTCGCCGTCGTGTTCGTTGCTGCGGGTTTCGAAGAGAGAGAGAGAAATGTGTGGTCAGGGAGAGGAATAGGGGTACCTCGTTCTGCCATTCTTCCCGTTCTTTCCGTTGTTGCCCTGGTTGCTGCTGGAACTCCACGCTGCCATTCTAGCCACAGGAAACTACTACTGGAGCCCTTGTTGTCTTAGTAAGCTCTATCCGTGTTTCAAATTTCCTCCTTTGTCTGTCGATATCATTATTATTGTGAGGGTTATTACTGAGGTTGACTGTGTCAGAGAAAAATAGTTACCGTGAGTTACTCTACCGTTGTTGCCGTCAGTAAAGGTCACCAGAGCTGCTAGCACTCCATCCCCGTCTCTTTTTAATCACCGTAAGTATTCTTGTTCTAGAATCCTCGCCGTTATTGTTTCATTATAAGTTTGTTAAAGATTTTGAGGTATTGGTGATATAGGGCCGAGTTTTGGAAATTGCATGTTTGTAATTAAAGTTGTTGCTATGGTTGCATAAATAATGGAGTTGTAATCACAACTGCCGCTATTGCAGGTCAATAGAAAAATGAATTTTTGACGCATTTAATTTGAAAGGTTTCGACTATTCGAAGTAGAGGGTTTCGTTTTAAAATTAAAATTTTTTATTTAATAATACCTATAAAGCTTATTAAATAGTTGCAAATATGTTATAATATTTTAGAATAATTAATTGATGAGTTTGATTTGGATTTATGAGCGAAATTGTGATTGATTTGAGTGTAGTTTTGTATGGTAGTTGATCGGATAATAATTGTGATAATTTGGTTGAGAATTTTTATTTTAATTGAATTATCATAAGTTAATTATAAGTTAATTATTGATAATCCTATTGTTTTGATAATTGTTGAGAATCTTGAGAATTGTTGAGATAGAGAAACCCGTAAGGGTAATTAAGTCCACTTTTAGGGGAGGTTATACTCGAATTTTTATAAAAATATACAAATTTAATTAAATTAATTGTGTAAGTAGTGCCTGATTAATGAAATTGATAGTTGGAAACGGATATTTAAATACTAGATTGATGCTGGTTATTAGTTGTTACAAGTTTGTAAAGTGAGTATTCTTTATGGTGTTAAAGTTAAATTTTTTAAGTATTTGAGAATGGACCGAAAGAATGCTTAAGAAAGTTAAGAAAAAGTTTAAGGAAATATACGAGAATAAAGGTTAAATTGAGTTTGAGTGATAAAAGATAATTATTTGAAAGTTTAAGGTAAGAAAGTAATTACGTAAAAGTTAAGGATTAAAGTGCACACACAAAGATAAGGTTAAGAAAGGTTTGAAGATTAAGGTTTAAGACTTAAGATTTAAGATTTAAGGAAATGAAGTTTGAGGTTTGAGGAATAAAAATTGAGAAAAAGAATGAATGATTTGAAAAAAAAGATATGATATTGAGCACAATCTCGTGAGGAGGGTGATACGTAACTTTCATTGAGATATTGTGCATGAGATTCAATAGAGACGGCGATATGTAACACCCACTTGAGACTGGAAGGAAGGTTTCCTATAAGGACAACGATACGTAACGCTCATGGAAGGGGCATTGGCTGAGGTAAAAATGGCGATACGTAACGCCTATCTTAGGATCACTGTCGGGTATTGGGTAATAAACCGACACGTAAGCTCACGGCCTGTATAGGAATAAACATTCATCATATGCATCTATATGAATTGCTTGGGTGTGTCTTCTATTGCTGTGTTATGTTATCTGTAAAATTTTCTGCTATTTAACTTGCGTGAATTGTTTGTATGTTTGTATTGTGTACCTTTGTTTGTGCTTGTTGGTTTATAAATGTGACTGCGAACTGAGATGATTGAGGATGAATAAAGTAATTAAAAATTATTTTAAAGTAATGTAATTTGAAAGAAACTACTAAATCGTGTAAAATAAGACTCCGAATTTCAAAGGTTTAATAAAAAAAATATTCTTGAAAGATAAGTGAGCTATGTGCACTTCTTCCTTACTTTTATGCCATTCTCATCCTCTATTGAGAACTTGTGGTTTAGTTCTCATCCCAAAATTTCCACCCTTTTCAGTGACACAGACTTAAAGACTCAGTGTAAAGCTATAGACGAAAAGTGAAATTTGTTTATGAATCAAGTTGCTTTCATCGAGTTCCCTCATTCTTGTTGCTTAAGATTATATTTTATACAGAAGGGTAGGTATTGTATCTGAGTTTCATTTGAAATCACTTGAATATTATTTACTATTATTAATATTTATGTGGTGATTATTATTGTTTGGAGATCTTTGATGAACGATTTTATTTGAATAAAATAAAAATTATTGGAATTTTTTTATAACCGGAAATAAGTTAGCGATATAAAGACTCAGTATTAAATAATTAATATTAGTAAAGTTCACGTAATGTTCTTTCTAGTAGAAAGACCATGACTTAAGCAATGTATTTTGCTGGAAGGGACATTACACAAATCTTCCTGTAAGTCGGTCTGAATCCAAAATGTGCCTTAGTTGCATTCTGCAGTATCTTGATGGACACAACCGCATCAGTTCTGATCATAGGAATGATGAAAGCAGATATCACATCATAATCAACTTTCTTGTGATCACTGGAGATCGATATGGCTAGGCATGTTTGAGGTCTGTTATACTGTGTTACCTCCTAAATACTCTTTCGCTGGCGAAGAGTGATCCGAATCAACCATCTGCAACTGTTTCCAAACTCCTTACACTTTCTATAGTACTTGACATGATTCGATTCCAACACTTTGTACTCAACCCCACGGCGAATGCTATAAATCTTCGCACATAAGATGACTTTCTCTTTATTTTGAAACTATTGACCGACTTGAAACTCAACTAGAGTTGTTTATCATGTGAAATCTCTAGCCCCAAATCGAATTCTACATCGGAACCCATGTTGTTTTGTGGCCTCCAAGTCTAAAGTCGAAAAGCGCGGGGGTACTGCTGAGTTCCTGAGCTCAATACTCCGCCAGCCCTAACAGGAATATTCTTTCCTATATCTTCATTGCTATCCTCATCAATCATGGCGGGCTCCACATCATCGTTATCCCGTAGTATATCTTCTACGACATCTGGTTCTCCAACCTCCCTAGAAATCGGAATCATAGTAGGAGTATATGCCATCGCAATAGCAAGCTGGCCAAAAGATCCATTATCACCTATTTTTCCATTGTCCTCGCAGTTTGGATCAGCTACGAAAGACGGAGATGCCACCAAAACTGCCGCAGACACCATTACATGCACAAATGAAGATGCAACAATAGGGGTTGAACTAAAGGCTGCTGCCATTGCCACTGATTGATGATTCTGATTCGATCTTCCTGGACTAGAAACCATGTCTCCAAACTTTTCCAATAGTTCATGGATTCTTACCTTGGAAAACCAACGATGACAATGAAATAGAATTTGCAAATCATCGTCACTATCTATTACAAAGGAGTCGTACCTTATCCCATCGCGAACAACAAAAATCGAAATTCTATAAAATAATTTCTCTATCCATTTTATTCCATGCAATTCCAATTTCTGGAGTATAGTATTTTGAAACTCAACAAAATTTGTAGAAGGTTTGATAAAGACATTCAACGGATCCTTATTAGTAAATTTTATTCTCTTTCGCATTTTTTTAATCGTCCTTCTATAGTGCACTAGAACTAAAAAACTATGTTTACTAGATATTGTGAATTCTACTCTAATAAATTCTTCACATTCTGATCCTACACGTACTCCTTAATAAATCAAATTAAATGAATTCGATTTAATTAACTGCATGCCTGTATTAGTAAATCGGATCAATTAAATTGATTTACTATGGTTTATTAAACAATGTTTTGATTTAAATAATATAACACTCTTTTTAAATAAATCGAATCTAATGAATTTGATTTACATTGATTTATTGTTACAGTAGTTAATTTAAATCATATAGATTCGATTTACATAAAATTATTGTAAATCAAATTAAATCACTTCGGTGTACATAATTTTATTGTAAAAATGAGAGATGCATATAAGTTTATTAAATTTAGGATATTCTTATAAAATTAAAATCTATTCGATTTGTTTATTTGATTTACCCTAAAAAATAAATAAATAAAAAAGTGTTGTTTATTTAGAATTTCTTATATATTAGTTTATTGTTGTAATATATTATTTACTTATACAGATAATTAAGTTTTGTTTACTCTGAAGTAGAAAATAAAGAATGAATCAATAATATAATGTTTATTTAATTTGAATGCATATATACTTTTCACCATTTTTTTATTTGTTTTATTTTTATTTTATTTTTAGAAAGAGAGCTTGAAGTAAGAGTTGATGAGTTGTATACATTAAGATATTTGTGTATAGGATTTTTTCTTTTACCTAATCAGAATAAGACAATAGGATGCAAATTATATGTAATCAAACTCGCATTATTTCACTTACTTAACAATTTTTTTTTTCAAAAACAATATATACAATGAGTGTACGTATGTATGCGTGTGTGTTTTAGTGTAGATATAATACAAAAGAAAATATGAAGAAACAATCACTTGAATGAATAATATGAACAAAATCTAATAAGATTTGAGTTTAATTTTAATATATTTATAATATAAAATATTTTATATAATTTTATAATTATATTTATTTTTTTATGACTTTAGTGTATTAAAATTAAATTCATAAAATTTTTGTATTATTGTTTTAAAAAAAATACTATTGACTAATAATTTTAGTTTAAAAAAAGATAAAGTATTATTTTAGTCTTCATTGTTTGGCCATATTTTAATTTGGTCTTTTAACATTTTAAAAGTTTTATTTTTATCTCAAAAATTTTAAACAAGTTTAATATTGTCTTACCATTAAATTTGATACTAATAGTTAACAGAATGAGTGACGCAGACGTTAATAACGTTACTAGTTAAGTCATATCTTTTTTTATGTATTAAAAAATATAACTAAAATATTTTTTAATACTTTTTTTTCTCAAAATTTTTTATACAAAACTCTAAATTCTAACAATTAATTATCAACGTTTCAAAATTAAAGAAATTTTTTTTATATTAGTTATCGTTGGTGGATTAATTTTACTTATATATTCAAATCGAATACTATTAACTTTTTAATATGCTAATTGTTTATGTCAAATTTAATGGCGAGATAATATTAAACCGACTTAAAACTTTTTTGAGATGAAATATGACTTTTAGAATTTTTTAAATTAAAATAAAATATTTAAAATGTTAAAAACTAAATTAATATTTGATCCAAATATTAAAAACTAAAATAATATTTATCAGTACTAATTGATTTTCTATTCTTTTCAAAAAATCTTTTTTTTTTTATTTTTTAAAAGAGGTCTGCTACACATACAAGTCTTTTTGCCTTACAAGTCTTACAAGTCCAATAAAACACACGCATTACACTCAATTAACGCATTACACACTTCCATATTCAAGAGTAAATAAAACGCACGTTATTCAATAACTTCCTATTTCCAAAGCGCGCTACTCACCATACATTATGAACGACTCTTCTTCTTCTTCCTCCATGAAAACAATTTTCTTGCCAAATTTGAAGATAATGGAACTTCAGAAATACACCCCAACGATTACAGAAATACACCCCAACGATTACAGAAATACACGCAAACGGTTACAGGAATTCGCTCAAACGATTATAGAAATACACCCAAAGGATTTAAGAAATACACCCAAAATTCGTTGAAGTGCACCTTATGCATATTTCAGAACTCTTTCTCTTTCTCCTCCTCATTTTCTGCTGCTTCTTTTTCTTCAAAAACGATTTCAGAGCTTGATGTAAAAAAAATGAAAATTGAGAATAATGAAGAAAGAAAACAGAGAGAAAAGCACGTAAATGAAGAAGAAGAATAAAAAGAGGAAGAAGAACGTGCAGCAAGAAGAAGAAGAAGGAGAAAGAGAAGGCAAGAAACGAAAGAAAAGAAGAAGAAGAGGAAGAAGAAGAAGAACGAGAAAGAGAAAGCAAGAAACGAAAGAAAAGAAGAAGAAGAAGAGGAAGATGAAGAAGAATGTGTAGCAAGAAGGAGAAGAAGGAAAAAGAGAAGGCAAGAAATGAAAGAGGAGAAGAAGAAGAAGAAGAAGAGGAAGAGGAAGAAGAAGAAGAACGTAGACCTTACACTGCGTTTTTGAGATTTATTCGTTAATTAACTTGTAAAGCATACAAGCCCTAATGACTTGTATACAGAGCTTTTCTCTTTTTAAAAATAATATTATTTTTCAAAAGGAATAAAGGAAGAAGCATAATTTTTTTCCCTTAGTTTTTCTATCGAGGAGTGTTAGGATACAACAAATTTATTAAATTTTAGTCAATATTTAATTATTAAAAAATTAAATAATTTTACACTACTAAATATAATTTTATATTATTAAAAATATTATTAATAACTAATTAATTATTAAAAACCATAAAATTTACTGAATTTCTAGAGCTTCTCTATTCTATATAAGCGGGAGACACGGCTCCTATGATGTAGCCTTAAAAACAGAGGAGAGGGGTTTTGTGTGATTGAAAAGCTGTACGGCACTGCAACTACGACTGCACCCAACAGAAAGAGGGTATAACTGCTGTAACAGAACAACAGAAAAAGAAAAGGAGTGAGTGAGTGACAGCTAGCTAGTTAGAATTACTGAATTAGCCTATTTGCAATGGATAATTAAAAAAAGTGATGTATAGTATATAATTCATTATAGAGAGAAAAAAAATATGATTCTCAATTCTTCTTTTATGATCAATAACAAATCACAAAACTTAATTCTTCTTCTCAGTAGTTTCTTGCTTTCTATTTTTCTGATTCAAGATAATTCCATTTAACTTTCTTGCGAAACCTAATAAGCAGCTCCATGATATAGATATATATAATTTTATTTACCTAAGTTGATTAATTGTAATAAAATAATAATTAAATAAATATATAAAAAGTTGGTACCATATATGTAAATCGTAGTATCAAAAAATATGGATGACTTAATAAAGTAAAGTATAAACGAGTATGCTAAAAAATTTTGCATATATTCTTTATTCTTACGAATTTATTTAAAATAAGCATTTTGTATATAGAAACACTAAAATTTTATTGTCATTTGTGTTAGACTGGAAAAGTAAATTAAATGAAATTTTTTAATAGTTAAGAAATATCTAAGAAATTATAAGTTTCTATTTTAATCGAAATATATACAATAATACACGAATAATTTTTTTTGAGAGGATTTCTTTTAGTTTGGGACGTGGAGTAAAGAGATGTAATTTGTAAAACGGATTGTTGAGAGATCTTTATTTTTGTTAACAATTCTCATGATAATGCCAGGTGTATATAGATCTTTTGCTGTTTAAAATTAGAGATATCATGACTTGGAATTGACACGTTGATTTTCTCTTGATTCTGCGAGATATAAATACAGTGGCGGATACAATGACAAAGATGGCGTTGAGATCGCATTCGTAGCAGGTAGAGTTTTCAGTGCTTTAAAGGAGTTTGAGATGAGTATTTAGAGGGATTATCCTGCGCTTTCTTAATATTTTAATTTTTTTTCTTCTACTTAGTTATTTTAAATTTAGTCACAAAAAAATAAATAGCTTTTTAAAAAGCATATATATATATATATAATTAAATAATTAAATAGAGGTCAGTTTTTATAAAATTCTCAAATTAAAGTACTTAATAATTAATATGCTTGTTGTAAGTTATTGAAATTAAAATAAAATAAAAACTGAGATAGAGTAATGGTTAGGCACAACCACCTATCTAATCATCCCCGGTCCACACATCACTATAGTTGATTAGGAATATGATATAGAGCTGATAAGGCACAAAGTTCTATTTATAAGGTACTGATTCCTTCACGAAATTGAATAAGAACTGAATCACCATCTCATTATTGCCTCTTCATTATCATTTCATTCTCTTTCGGCTCATACATTAATATATAGTCAATATAAAATACATGTCCATATCATTGATACATTACTAGAATAATAGTTAAGTAATAATAAAGATGAAGAGAGTAGAAGTTTGTCCAATGAGATTGAAGTCCTGAAAATACTGATACATCTCTCTTTGTTTTCAACTATTTGGTTATTTTTCTTTTTCTTATTCGATATTATGGTAGTTTATTTTAAAATGATACCCAGGCCAGCATCTGGTCGCCGACCAATGGATTGGAAAGAATAATTTGACATTGAGGATCGAATCATGGAGAGATCTCAATGCAAACTTATTTCACAAGCTTAATTAATTGGTAACACTTGTTGACACTATCCGATGCTGTTTTTCTAGATAAATCTTCTGTTACTGTTACATAATGTCATCATTCAAATTGGTCAACCAAAACAACTAACCCTCACTCCCTCTCTCTATCTTATACTTATTTTTTTACTTCAAAAAAAATGACGTATTAAAATTATGTTTATGCAAGAATAATTTAATAAGTTGGTACTCCCTTAGATAGACCTTGACCCATAGAGCGAGGATCATATCTGAAACGTGTACAAGGGAGGATCGGAATATAATTCCATACTCAATAACACATGAGGCATTGATTCATCAACTAAAAATGTGGTTGTGTTCATCATGTAAACCTTAAATTTAGCACAGAATATATTGCATTTTAATTCCATAATCACGTTGATCTTGACAAATAAAAATGGTAACAATAATCACAAAAGCTCACGACCCCTCACAATTAACCGACCTCAAAGATTTGACCAACCTTTTTATTATGATTCATTCTCCACTAATTTAACTAATCCAATAAAATCTGTTCTCACTCACAAGTTGGGAATGAAGCTGCAGTGCCCAATGTGTGGCCCTATAATAATACATAGCCTTTCTCTTAGAGTTTGTACACACAAAGAACAATTAAGAGAAAAAAAATGATGAAGACTATTCAGAGTCTTATTACCAAGACTAGTACGAGACAAGAAGAGTTGCATGTCTCTCAAATGAGTTCTGCTGGGAGCACTTCAGAGTGTAAAAATCTCTGCCAATACAAATTCTATCCAACTTATTTGGCTGCTAAGGTTATCCAGATAAAAGTAGAAGATATACATCAAGTGCAATGAAGCTGCTTCAAGATTTATAACAGCAAATAATGGAACAGAGCTCCGCCAGAGTGGCTTGCTTGGGTAAACATTATTATCATAAAAGGAGTAATCATTAATTAGCAGTTTAGCACTCTTTTTTTAGAATTGAGTAATATTAGCTCTTCTTTTGTACCAATCCTGCGGAAGACCAAAACAAATTAAGGTCTCCTGCAGCTTTAAGTGTTGACTATATAAAACTGAAAACTCATCTAGGCTTTCTTTGACTCCAGCTAGTTATATATGTAAATACATAAATTATTACTATAAACCATGCAACTTTATTTGCTTTCATAACAATCTTATGGCGCCTCTCTATTACTATAAACCAATAATTCAGTTCAGTGTATTGTAACTTATAACCACCATACTATATAGTCTGTATACTAATCTATTGGTTATTTAAATTTGGAGACACATATTTTTAGAAGAGCGGCGGTTGTTAATTTGTTATAGTGTCAGGTCTTAATGGACATAAAGAATCTATCCTTAAATTGGCTAAACCAATTTGAAAAAAAAAACCAACAATCCAACACAAAAATCTGCGTTGATTTAGATGAACCATTTTTTCTTTAGAGGGAAAAAGCATAGTAGGTAGTAAATTAAATAGAAGAAGCAGAGGAGGGATAATTTCACCCTCCCCCTTCCTTACTAGTTAGCTATAGCCTCCCAATAGGGAGGGTTGAAGTTGAAAGATTTGGATTTCGGAAAGTGGAATTGAGTTAGGGCCCTGGGGAGGAATATATAAATTTGAGTGAGGGCAGAATGGGCATTGCAAAGCAAAATACTCTTTTTATTACTATTATTTGCTTTGCATTGGCCTCTTATGCGGTTGCTAGGCCAAGAGCACGGCCATATAGTGGTCCAGACGTCTACAGGGGCAGGAATGTAGCACGAGATATCCTTCTTCCCGGCGAGAAGGTTAACAATGTGCTCGATTTCGGAGCCCAGCCCGACGGCGAATTCGACTCTACCCAGGTAGAAAACCAAAAACTAGGCTGATTTAGTAGTGACTGATTTTTTATGTGTACGTAACATTACTGTATGATGATGTATGTGAAAGGCATTCATGGAAGCATGGCAAGCAACATGCAACTCAACAGTGCAAAGTAGGGTATATGTTCCAGAGGGTAGATTCTTGGTTTCCCCAGTGTTCTTCTCAGGGCCATGCATGACTCCACATCCCGTAACAGTTAAAGTTGATGGAATTATACTGGCCCCTACCGATCTTTCTGTGTTTGACAACGATGAGTGGATTATTTTCCAGAACCTTAACGGCTTAAGACTCATTGGTCAAGGTACCTTTGATGGGCAGGGTACGGATTCATGGCAGATCACCGAGAAATGTGAATCTAAAAGAGACGGTTTTCGATGCGTCAGAAATCCTAGCGTAAGCTATAAACCAACTTGTTAATTCAAATTAAAGTGATTGATTAATTGAGGTTAATTGTTGTATGAATGCATGCATGCAGAGTCTTTTCTTCAGCCGAGTGAACGATGCGATTATACAGGGGATTAGGTCTGTGAATCCAAAAGGGTTTCACATATTTGTGACTAACTGTGGAAACATAAGGTTGCGAAAGCTTAAGCTGACAGCACCTGAATTCAGCCCCAACACTGATGGCATTCATGTTAGCCACTCCAACAATGTCATCATGTCTAGAAACACCATTGCAACTGGTGATGACTGTGTCTCTATAATCCAAGGTTCTGTCAATATTACCATGAACAGACTCACGTGTGGCCCTGGACATGGTGTTAGGTATGCATGTATTCTCTTCTCTTATATATATTCTTCTTCTTCTTAATTATTTATTCAATCTCTATCTATATAAACACATACATGAACATGAACATGAACAGCATCGGTAGCCTTGGAAAGTATGCAGATGAGTTAGAAGTGAAAGGTATTCGCCTCATAAACGCCACATTGATTGGAACAACCAATGGTCTCAGAATCAAAACTTGGCCAGATAGATTCCCAGGTTCAGCCTCGGATATATTTTTCACAAACATCGACATGGTAAATGTTAAAAACCCCATCATCATTGACCAAGAGTATGAATGCTTTCCAAACTGCCAAAAGAAGGTAATAATTATATATATATTCTTGCATTGCTTAATTATTACATGAAAACTCAATTAATTAATTCACATTTGTGCACTCAGCCATCCCTTGTGAAGCTTAACAATATTCAATTCAACAATATAAGGGGAACCACGATTAGTCCAGTTGCAGTGGACTTACGGTGCAGCAAATTGTTCCCATGCAACGGTGTCGTACTTCGCAACATTGATCTCAAGCTTGGATTCCTTCCAATTCCAACCGTGTCAAGATGTTTTAACATTAATCCAATTTATTTCGGCGGTTTGCAAATCCCACCAGCTTGCGTTTAGGGGCACAAATTAATATCAACACAATTCTTTTAGCAACAGCAAATTCTTTTTTGGGAGGAGTCCTAGGAGCCAGCAAATTTTGTTATTTGTAATCATCAATTAGTTATCATTAATATTTTTAATGGTATGGGATTACTCATTTTTTTTACTGGTTAAGTGCTTACCAGATTTCATAAAAGTGCTGGTCCTAGATTATTTTTTATTTTGTAATTTGGATTGGTGGGGAAAATGGTTAGTTATGTTCTTGAATAATGTGTTTTCAAGAGTAGTAGTGGTTCCAATCCCAGTTCTCTAATTAATCCAATTTTGAACCCTCTTCATTGAAATGCTTTGGTTCATACTATTATTAATTAGCTAGGCCAATTCTCTATCCTCCCCTTACTTCATCGCTACCAATATAATTTCCCTCATATTCTTATTATTGTCCTTCTAATTTGATTTGTGTGCGTAACAGAAATAATAACTTGGCACAACTTAATATCATGGTTTATAAAATCAATAAACAGTGAAGACAAATTAGAAATAGTGAAATAATGTAATATTTAGGCCAGGACTTAAATTTCAATGACATTCCTTGTATCTATTCACCGTTCACAATATATTTATGGATTTAATTTAATTTGTGCATATTAAACTATAATATTGATGGCTCGAAGACTTTTTTTTTATTAAAAGTAGGAGATTCGAAATCGCAACCTCTTAATTGCGTATGAGGAGACTATGTCATTTGAGTTATAACTCATTTGCTTGATGGCTTGAAGACTTGAAGTCCTTTCTGTGATATATATATCACATTAATTTAAGAAAAGTTAGCGTCTATTAGTCATTATTTATCCTAAAATATACTATTTTGTCTAATTTTACAATAATAATGGTTGAGTAATTTTTCTCATGAAGTTGAGCGAAAATGCAAAATAATATTGTTTGAGTAATGAGAATGTGTCATGTGAAGAGATTTTAATTTAATTTTCAGAAAAAGTTAATTTTTTATTCTATTCGTTGAACCGAAAATAAGCAAATTAAATATGACCAAATAGTAAAACTTGAAATTTACTTTCATAACAATCTTATGGCGCCTCTCTAATGCTTCTTATCACTTTGTCTCTAATGACATTGGATTTATTACATTCAATTAAATTAGCCAATTTTTTACTTTTTATCATATTTTGGAGAAAAAAAAAAAACAGGTTGTGGAGCTAAAGTTTCACTATTTTAAAAAAAAAAATTACAATAAACTGGATCCAATAATTCAGTTCAGTGTATTGTAACTTATAAGTTATAACCACCATACTATATAGTCTGTATACTAATCTATTGGTTATTTAAATTTGGAAACACATATTTTTAGAAGAGCGGTTGTCAATTTGTTATAGTGTAAGGTCTCAATGGACATAAAGAATCTATCCTTAAATTGGCTAAACCAATTAAAAAAAAAAACCAACAATCCAACACAAAAATCTGCGTTGATTTAGATGAACCATTTGTTTTTTAGAGGGAAAAAACATAGTAGGTAGTAAATTAAATAGAAGAAGCAGAGAAGGAGGGATAATTTCCACCCTCCCCCCTACCTTACTAGTTAGCTATAGCCTCCCAATACGGAGGCTTGAAGTTGAAAGATTTGGATCTGGGAAAGTTGAATTGAGTTAGGGCCCTGAGGAGGAATACATAAATTTGAGTGAGGGCAGAATGGGCATTGCAAAGCAAAATACTCTTTTTATTACTATTATTTGCTTTGCATTGGCCTCTTATGCGGTTGCTAAGCCAAGAGCACGGCCACATAGTGGCCCAGATATCTACAAGGGAAGGAATGTAGCACGAGATACCCTTTTTCCCGGCGAGAAGGTTAACAATGTGCTCGATTTCGGAGCCCAACCCGACGGTGAATTCGACTCTACCCAGGTACGAAACCAAAAATGATGCTGATTTAGTGACTGATTTTTTGTGTGCACGTATCTTAACATTATTACTGTATGATGATGCATGTAAAAGGCATTCATGGATGCATGGCAAGCAACATGCAAATCAACAGTGCAGAGTAGGGTGTATGTTCCAGAGGGTAGATTCTTGGTTTCCTCAATGTTCTTTTCAGGGCCATGCATGACCCCACATCCCGTAACAGTTCAAGTTGATGGAACTATTTTGGCCCCTACCGATATTTCCGAGTTTGAAAACGATGAGTGGCTCCTTTTCCAGAACCTTAACGGCTTAAGACTCATTGGTCAAGGTACCTTTGATGGGCAGGGTAAGGATTCATGGAAATACACCGAGAATTGTGAATCTAAGAGAGACGGTTCTGCATGCGTCAGAAATCCTAGCGTAAGATATTAACCAACTTGCTCAAATTAAACTCATTGATTAATCGAGTTTAATTAATTAATTAATTGTTGTATGCATGCATGCATGTAGAGTCTATTCTTCAGCCGGGTCAACGATGCGATTATACAGGGGATTAGGTCTGTGAATCCAAAAGGGTTTCACATATTTGTGACTAACTGTGGAAACATAAGGTTGCGAAGGCTTAAGCTTACAGCACCAGAAACTAGCCCCAACACTGATGGCATCCATGTTAGCCACTCCATCAATGTCATCATGTCTAGAAACACCATTGCAACTGGTGATGACTGTGTCTCTATAATCCAAGGTTCTGTCAATGTTACCATGAACAGACTCAGGTGTGGCCCAGGACATGGTGTTAGGTATGCATGTATGCTCTTCTCTTATATATATTATTCTTCTTCTTAATTATTCAATCTCTATCTATATAAACACATACATGAACATGAACATGAACAGCATCGGTAGCCTTGGAAAGTATGCAGACGAGTTAGAAGTGAAAGGTATTCGCCTCATAAACGCCACATTGCTTGGAACAACCAATGGTGTCAGAATCAAAACTTGGCCAGATAGATTCCCAGGTTCAGCCTCGGATATATTCTTCACAAACATCGACATGGTAAATGTTAAAAACCCCATCATCATTGACCAAGAGTATGAATGCTTTCCAAACTGCAAAAAGAAGGTAATAATTATATTATATTATTGCATTGCTTAATTATTACATGAAAATTCAAATAATTAATTCACATTTGTATGTGCACGCAGCCATCACTTGTGAAGCTTAACAATATTCAATTCAATAATATAAGGGGAACCACGATTAGTCCAGTTGCAGTGGACTTAAGGTGCAGCAAATTGTTCCCATGCAAAGGTGTCATACTTGGCAACATTGATCTCAAGCTTGGATTCCTTCCAACCATGTCTAGATGTGTTAACATTAATCCACTGTATTTCGGCGGTTTGCAAGTCCCACCAGCTTGCGTTTAGGGGCACAAATTAATATCATCACAATCCATTTCTTATTTCTCTAGACTTTTTGATTTTATAATTTGGATTGGTGGGGAAAATGGTTAGTTACGTTCTTGAATGTGTTTTCAAGAGTAGTGGTTCCAATCCCAGTTCTCCAATTAATCCAATTTGAACCCTCTTCATTAAAATGCTTTGGTTCATACCATTATTAGCTAGGCCAATTCTATCCTCTCCTTACTTCATCGCTACCAATATAATTATTGGCAATGTGATGTATTATTTGTTTTTTCTTTTTTAGATATCAATTAAATACGAGGTAGCTTTAATTTTCCCTCATATTCTTATTATTGTCCTTCTAATGTGATTTGTGTGCGTAGCAGAAATCACTTGGCACAACTAAATATCATGGTTTATAAAATCAATAAACCCAAAACCTCTTAATTGAGTATAGAAAGACTATGCCATTTGAGCTATTACTCATTGGCAATTTCAACGACTTCCTTGTATCTATTCACTGTTCACAAGATATTTATGGATTTAATTTAATTTGTGCATATTAAACTATATTATTGGTGACTAAAATATATATACACACAACAATTTAAGAAAAGATAGTTTAATTTCTATTAGTCATTATTTATCCTAAAATATACTATTTTGTCTAATTTTACAATAATAATGGTTGAGTTATTTTTCTCATGAAGTTGAGCAAAAATGCAAAATAATCTTGTTGAGTATGTGTCATGTGAAGAGATTTTAATTTAATTTTCAGAAAAAGTTAATTTTTTATTCTATTCGTTGAACCGAAAATAAGCAAATTAAATATGACCAAATAGTAAAGAGCAATGTTAGGAAACTAAAAGGATATTAGCAAAAAATCAGCCAAATACGTTTGGGTGAATCCAAAATTTCTACAAATTAATATATATAGATATTTCTTCTGCTAATTATCAGAATGTTTCTTTTTCATACTAAATGGATGTTATTTTATATATTTTTTAAATTTTTTTGTATTACAAATATGAATGTCTCTATTTCTTTAAAAATTTCATATTTTTTTAATTTTATAGATATTTAATTATTTTTACTAAAATATAATTGGATATTTTTTTTGTTAAGTATTAGGATATTTTTTTCATATTAAATGAATGTTTTTTTTATAATTCTATAATCGTATAATTTGCAGAAAATAAAATTGTTTAATTTTGTATCCTTTGTTTTATTCAACATCAACAAAGTCTTACTTCATTTAAAAAAAAAAAATCCGCCTTACTGCTATTGACTACATTGTGTGCGATGAAAGCAATGTATTTGTCACTAACAACAATGACAACATGGCCAAAATTCTTGCCGGTCGAAGGAGGTATATGGGTCACAAAAGAACTATCAGACCAAATGCCAAGAGGCTTAGCACTCTGTTCATGGAGCGGCATCAGATGGACTGAGACACTTTCGCCGAAAAAGTTAAGGCATCTCAACGAGAATTTATGGGAGAGCCAGATGAGATCAGGCCTAGACGTGGCGGTACTTTCAACAGCATTGGTGAGAGAGAGAGGTTTGTGTGTGTGAAGGTGGGTAGATTAATGTGAAAGAGAAGAGAAAGACTTTTATAGGTTTTAATTAGGTTTACTTAATTAATTTTAAATTTTTTTAATTTTAAATTTAAAAAATTTAAAATTAATTATTAATTTAAATTAACGTGATTTTGTTTAGTTTTTGGCCGATAACCTTTTGATTCCATATACTTATTCAATAGTAAAACTTGAAATTTAATGTTTGGTGAAACTTGATTATATCTGCCGAACAAAAGAATAAGAACAAAGATCCACCAAATAATAAAACCATCATATCAAATGTTAGATACTCATTGTTCGATATACTAATTCTGAGAGTATTATATTGTTACATGACCAATATTTTTTTAATATTTAGTAAGACTAAATTAGATAAATTTATGAATATTTATCTAAATTAATTTTTTAAATTTTTAAATTTGAACACTTAGTTTTTTAGATTTTAAAATATACAAAATAATTTTAAATATTTATTTCTATTAAATAATATAATTTTTCTCTAATTTGAGTCACTGTTATTAACTTGCATATATGACCATTAGGTAATGTTTGTTTTGAGATAATGGAATAGAGACTAATAGACTGATATTTAATATCATGTTTGTTGGTTCGGAGACTGGTACTAAAATTTCTGTCTCTATCCTTAAAATTTCAATATTTCAGTACCTCCAAAAAGTGATGACACATAGGACTGAAACTTTTAGAGACAAAGACTGAAAATTTAATAGCATTTTATATCTAAAATATCCTCATTTCAATTAATTAATTCCAATTTTACTTTTTGTACAAATTAAATTAGAATTTTTTTCTTGTTTTAATTTTTATCTCTGTCTCTCCGTCTCAGTCTTTCAGTCTCTCTCAATTCTATTTCTCCTTTATATAGAATTGAGAGAGAACGCTTTCCCTCAATTCACCCGTTTCTCCCTGGTTTCTCCTCGTCTTCGACTTCAACGCCACCACCTGAAGACGGCAGAAGCATGTCCTGTCATAGGGCTTGCTCCCATGTTCTTCGAGCCCTTCAGAGCTACTATTTTTCATTGACTGTATTCTTCGATTGTTATTGGACATGCCTCTGTTTCCACCATGCATGATAGTGGTTAGGGTTTATTTTTCTGGTGAATTGGGGGAAATGTTTTCTTTCAATTCCATATAAAGGAAAAACGGGATTGAAACCCTTAACAGATGTCACGTTAGAATTCTATCTGCCACATCACCAAGCTCCGTTTAACAGAAAAGGACCCTCTTCAGCATTTTATAAATTTGGGGACATAATTAGTAATTTATTCTTTCTTAAATTTTTGTTTTATGTATTCTCTGATTGTAAGGTGGTGTGAGATACGTGAATGAGCATTAGTAATAGTTTAATTTTTAGTAAATTTTTTTTTGACTTGATTTTTAGATAATTTATCTATCAAATTTTTTTATTAAGAGTAATTTTGCTTTTTCTTTTTATTATTATTATGACAAAGTTTTTATGGTATTGACAGAATAAATTTATTTTTTAATGTTGATGATATTATTGACGAGGAGAAGATTGCTTTTTTTTACTGTCTATCTAACAAAGAACTTTTAACATGTTCAAACTGAAATGGATCGAGTTAAAAAAGTAGTTAGTCATTATATAATTAAGAGACAGATTAAATAACATCTCTAAAACCTTCTTTTGTTAAGTTAAACACAAACGGTTTGGTTTTACATAATAAAAAAATAACTTGTAAAAAAATTATTATAGACATGGATAGAAAATTTTTAGCTAATTTTAATACAAACTTAACTTTTACCTCAGTTACTTTAACAAAATTTTGAAGAATTTTAATAGGTATGAATTATGCTCTATGTTTGGGGTATAATTATATGGTTGTAGAGGTGGAATCAATTGCTATAATAAGGCTTATTCTTCATGATGATATTAATTTGCATTTTTTTCGAACTCTTATTTTACCAGTTAGGGAGATGTGTAACAGACTAATTAACTAGAGAATATGATATCGATCAGTTTCAAGAAACAAACTCTTATATAAATAGAATGACTAATTATAATCATAATTTATTTTTTGGCTATCATGTAATGTTATTTAATTTACTTTCTTATATCTCTTTTCATTTTCATGTTGATTATTTCACATGTCATTTTTAAAAATTGTTATTTTTTAGTTTATTTTTCTTTAAATTTTAAAACCAGTTATTAAAATAAATCTTTACAAATGAAAAAAATTATTTTTGGACTTGTGATTTTTGTAGTGCATATACTTCTAACAAATATGCATTGATTGTGAAAAACCTACACAACAATGATGATTATTTTTAAATTAATAATTTTTTAAAAAAAAATTGGTGTATTTATCTCAAATTTAATTATATATATTTTATGTATTTTTAAAACAAATTATAAATTAATTTTAAAAATATATTATTTAAAAAAATAATTTAAATAAAATAAATTTATATTTATTTTTTATTATAAAAAATACTCATTTGATTTAATTTGTAAGTATTATATTCTATGATATTTTTTAATGAAAAAAAGAGTATAAATTAGTGTTGTTTGAAAAAATAGAAGAACACTTATTTAACATAAAAATTTTCATAGTAACAATTGAAAATATTTATGCAAAACTACAAACACATATAAAGGCAACACTTTAAAATTTATATGCAATGAGAATCAAATTTTTTCTGAAGTCAAATTTACAAGTTTTAGTCAACTATACAATTAGTGTGGATCATTTATAAAATTTTAACTTAAAGTTCTAGATACTTTACAATATTTTTTAAAAAAATATCTTAACAAATCTAAATATTTGTTCAATTTTTGACATCTCCTAATTGCAATATTGAATAAAATAGGCTTATAGTTATTATATTTGTGCTACTATGGTTACTTATTAGCAATTATGTTAAGAAAAATAGATTTTTAATTTAAAATTTTTTTTCTAAATTTATTTAGTATCAATATCTTAAAAGTTTAGATATATAAATAATAATTTTTATATATAATACAATAGTCTCTTAGCTTTAGTTGTTATTATTATTATAATTCTTATATCACTTTAATATAGGTAAATTAATAATTAAATAGTATTATTTTTTATGATATTTTAGTATTAACAAAATAAAATTATTTTTTAATATATATATTTTTGTATTTTTTATTAATATTTTTTAATAATATTTTATTATTCTAATTAATAAATATATTATAAGTCGTTAATATTTGAAAAATATTTAAAATATTTGAAGGGATTATTTTGTAATTTTAAAATTATTTTAGGGATTGTTTTGAAATTTTTTAGCCCTTCTTTTTATTACTATGATGAATTTTTTATGGTATCAAGAGAATAAATTTATTTTGATGTTGATGATATTATTTAAGAGGAAAAGATTGCTCTCTTTACTACTGTCCATCTAGCAAAAAAAATTTAACATGCTCAAACTAAATTGGATCGAGTTAAAAAAATAGTTGGTCATTATATATGTTGAGAGGCTCAGTAAATGACATTCAAAAAATCTTCTTTTGTTAAGCTAAACACAAACGATTTGATTCTACATAATAAAAAAGTAACTTGCAGAGGGATTATTATAGACATGGATAGAAAGTTTTTAGCCGATTTTAATACAAACTTAGTTTTTACCTCGATTACTTTGGCAGAACTTTGAAAACTTTTAATAGATGTGAATCTCGCTGTAAACTTTAGGTATAATTATGTAGTTGTGGAGATGGACTCAATTGCTATAGTAACATTTATTCTTCATGATATTGATTTGCATTCTTCTCAAACTCTTATTTTAGCAATTAAAAAGAGGTCAACTAAAGAATATAATATTAATTTCGAAAAGTAAATTTTTATGCGAATAGAATGACTAATTATAGTCATACTTTATCTTTTAACTATTAACTATTATGTAATGTTATTTAATTTATTTTTTTGTATCTCTATCTCCATATGATTATATTGGCATCTTATTTTTAAAAATGGTTATTTTTAATTTGCTTTTCTTTAGACTTTAAATCCAATTATTAATAAAAAATATCTTTACAAATGGAAAAGATTATCTTTGGACTTGTGATTTTCGTGGTGCATATACTTCTAACAAATATGAAATATGCATTGATGGTGAAAAACCTACACAACAATGATGATTATTTTTAAACTAATAAATTTTAATTTTTTAAAATTTTGATCTATTTATCTCAAATTTAATTTTATATATGTTTTCTATGTATTTTTTAAACAAATTATAAATTATTTTTAAAAATATACTATTTAAAAAAATAATTTAAATAAAATAAATCCATATTTATTTCTTATTATAGAAGATACTAATTTAATTTAATTTATAAGTATTATATTCTATAATAATTTTTTAATAATAAAAAAGAGTATAAACTAGTGTTGTTTGAAGAGATAAAAAAATACTTATTTAACATAAAAAATTTTACAATAACAATTAGAAATATTTATGTAAAAGTATAAACGCTTATAAAAATAACATTTTAGAATTTACATGTAATGAGAATCAAATATTTTTTAAAGTCAAATTTATAAGTTTTGATCAATCATACGTTAGTGTGCATCATTTACAAAATTTTTACAAAATTTCAGTTTGAAGTTCTAGATATTTTACAACATTTCAAAAAAGAAATATCTTGACAAAAATCTAAATATTTTATTCAATTTTTGAGATCTCCTAGTTGCAATATTAAACAAAATAGACTTATAGTTATTACTATTTGTGCTACCATGGTTTATTAATTAGCAACTATGTTAAGAAAGAATAGATTTTTTAATTTAGAAATATTTTCTAAATTTGTTTAGTATCAATATCTTAGTAGTTTAGGTATATAAATAAGAATATTGTTATCCATACAAATTTTTTTTTTCATACAAGTTAACCTAAATCTAACAAAATCTATTTTCATAACACGCGCGTGAAAATCACGTTCCTCTTTGTATCCCGCATTTTTTCTCATCCTCCTCCTCCTATTTCTTCTTCTTTTCCTTCTTTTTTGCGTTTCTCCTCATTTTTCTTCGCGTGTTTCATCTTCATTGTCGTTTTTTTTATTACTGTTATTAGTTTTTGATGCATTTTTTTCCTCCTCCTCTTTCTATTGATTTTGCAACATTATGTATTTTTTTATTCTTTATTTGATTTTTTCCTCCCAAGAAGAATTATGAGAATATGAAATAAGAAGATGAAGAAGAAGCAGCAGCAGAAGATGAGGAGGAGGAATAGGAATAGTTTTGAATTATGCAGATCTTATCAGCACACATACACCGAAAATTTTTAAATAATACACTTAAATATCTTCGTGTTACACCTAAATTTGTTACAAATATAGAAAAATATTTCCTCTAATGCTGCATTTTTTTTTTCTTCTTCTTCTTTTCCTTATTTCTTTCTTACTTTTAGTTGAATGAATGTAAGTTCATCATCTTTCAAGTAATTTTGTAGCATTATGTGTTTTTTTCTTCTTTGTTTGATTTTTTTTTGTTTGTATTCTTGTTAAGAGAATAAAACAAGAAGAAATTTGAGAATGTAAAACAAAAAGAAAAAGATGAATAAGAAAAAAAGAAGAAGATGATGATGATAATGAAAAAAGAAGAAGAAGCAGTAGAAAATGAGGAGGAGGAAGAATAAGAGTTTTGAATTATGCAGAACTTATTAGCATACATTCACCGAAAATTCTTAAACAATACACTCAAATATCTTCGTGTTATACCCAAATATCTTCGTGTATACCCAAATTTACTGCAAATACAGAAAAATATTTCCTCTAATGCTATATTTTTTTCTTTTTCTTTTTTTCCTTATTTCTTTCTTTCTTTTAGTTGAATGAATGTAAGTTCATCTTCTTCCAAGTAATTTTGTTCCATTATGTGTTTCTTCTTCTTCTTTGTTTATTTTTTCTATTTTTATTCTTATTAAAAGAGTAAAACAAGAAAAAAATTGAGAAGATAAAAAAAGACGAATAAAAAAAAGAAGATGACAATTGTAACACCCTAATTTTTAGCACCTCATGATCATACCAAAAGTAAGGCGTTACTAACTTAATAACTTTTATTATTTATTTAATAGTGAGCCTTTACGCGTAAATCTATCGATAGTTTTACTAAAACTTATAACTTCTCTAACAAGAACAAACAACCACATATTCACATACTTAATATTGATAATACATTGTAGTATTATATACAAAAACAATTACAGAACCTACCCTCTGAATAAAACTCTAACTAGCAAGGCGAAGGGAAAATAAATTTAACAACTCAACTTGTAAACATATTCCTCTGTGCTCTCGCAGCTTCGCAATAAGCTTTCGCACCTGTAGTTGAAAGGGGTACGATGGAGATAAGGGGTAAGAACTGGAGAGTTCTTAGTAGGGTCGAAGTTAGGAGTTAAGTTCATTATCCAAATTTGAAACTCATATTTTTCCTTATAAAAATTTCAGACAAAATGACATTTCATATATTTCACCGCTTGCTAAGAAACCATTTTAACCAAAGCTTACCGCTGGTCCTTCTAATCACGGTCTTTGATCCAAATCAAATCAATTCGGTCTCTGGTCTAAATTAAATCAACTCAGCCTATGGTCCAATCCAACACGAATCACCATAAAAACTCAATCACAAAACAGAATCAATCATAGGCACAAACAATGCAAGACAAACACAAATCAGAGAGCAATTACAGAACATAGAATTCAATCACAAGCACACACAATCATGAAAACATAATCACAACAAGTATGCGCAAACAAGTATGATTCATGTCTGATCTTATACAGGTTATGAGCTCATGTGTCGGTTTGTTGCCCGGTTCCTGATACTGGTCTTGAGATAAGCATTTCGTACCGCCGTCCTTATCTCAGCTAACGTCTCCTCCATGAGCGTTACGCATCGCCGTCCTCATGGGAAAACCTTCCTTTCGGTCTCCAGTGAACGTTACGTATCGCCGTCCTTATGGTAGCGTTTGTTTGCGAGACAGAGACCAAGAGACAGAGACAGAGAGACAGAGACCAAGAGACAGAGACAGAAATAAGTATTAGTATTGTGTTTGGTGTGAAAGTGTACAAGACTAATTTATGTCTCAGTATCTTGTTTGGTTCGAAATAAAAATTGGAGACAAAATATTTAAAATTACTAAAATGTCCTTAATTTAAATTAAGAACCCTAACCCCAAACTTCATTTTCATCAGCATCCAACCCTAACCCCTTTTTTCCTCTTCTTTACCGTTTCTCCTCTCTTCTGCCGTGAACTCCTGGAGCCTGACCCGCCGCAAGTAGCACCTCTAATGGTGGAAACCACGGCGGCGCCTCTCTAGTTCTCCTTGGTTCATCTTCGTGGCCCCAGTTGCCACCCTCGGATTCTGACGCTGCTGGTGTATCCACGCCGGTGGGTCTGCGTCACCACCGTCTTGGAGCTGTGCGTCTGGACTCCACTGTTTCTCTGTCAACGGAGCTGGTATGTTCTTTCAATTTAAGTTATTTACTTGTTAATTCTGTGAAGTTCAGGAGAGATTTTTCATTCCCCCATTTTCTGATTTGTGAAACCCTCACCTTCTGATTTGTCGGCATGTTGATGAGAACGTTTAAATCCCTCGTTGGATGAATTGACATTTGCCCTGATTTGCTTAAAATTGATGATTTGTGCTTCAAATGTTGAAGATTTCTGAAGTTGTTATATCCGAATTCTTATTTGCCCTCATTTGCAGATTTATGAATTGTGTATCATCTTTTTTAAAGATTTGTGAATGTGTGATTGCTGATTGCTGATTCCATTGTTTGTGTATCATAAATTTTTTTTAGCTTACTTGTGCTTGTTAATTGCAGATTTATAAATCTATGATTGTTGTTTTTTAAAATTTATTTTTGACGATTACTGTATAGAAAATCAAAAAAGATGATTTGAGAGATATTTATCATAATTATGTTCCTGTTGTAACCCTCTTTTGTTATCGAAATTAGTACTCACTGTTATATGGAAATTTATTGGAAAAGCTAGAGGCACCAATATTTGATTTTAAATACAAAAGATTAGACATTAGTTAGTTTGTTTGTTAATTGTATCTTGCCTGAATTACTAGTTAGTGAAGTTTGTTATTTCCTTCTTTACTTCTCAATCTGATTTTCATAATTGTTTATTGAATTTTTGCTGTCAAGAGTTGCAGTTTCTAATACACTAGTGCTTTTATGTTAATGGTTACCACCTAGTGTGTTTCTCCCTTGTTTTGGAGGCACAGTTTATCTATCCACAGAGCATTATTACAATTCACAAAGTCTATGTACTGCTCTTATTGTAACAAACAGAATTTTTCATTAAATGAATTGACAAGCATTCAGTCTTGATCACATTTCCTTCCTCTTCATCCTCAAAACTGTTCCTGATAGCTATTTACTATCAAATAATTGGTTCTATTAAACACACATGTTGTTTTATTGTTTATTAACAAGCATGGTTTGAAAAGTTACTACTAGTACTGTCATTATGTACATTATAAAAGCATGGACTTTAGCATTATTTGTTAATTAGGCTTGTAATTCTTTGTTGGTTTTGTTGCATTTTTTGTGCTTCTTCTTAATACTTTAGCTTTAATGTTTTTGTATTAATTTACCATTTGGGCTTTCTGTTCTCCGTTAGCGATTCTAGGAGGAATTGAAGGGTGGATGTAGGCAGAAGTGGTCTTTCCCATTCTTGCAAATTGCAATAAGATATATTGAATTGGAAAAATTGTTTTGATTAGATTCGTTGGTGCAATTTATTTCGATTAGTGGATCCATTCTTGTGTTGTGTTACTATTTGTTGTTAACATGCTAAATGATTTTTGCTGATTGTTTAAGGTATAGCCTGGTTAACAATGGCTTCGACAAGAAGAAGATCCACAAGTGGTTTGTATGGCACTGGCAACATAACGGGAGAAAGAAATAGAAAAATTGCTATGGCAGAATGGTGCGACGATGAGTGGCATTAGAAGTTAGAACACAAGAAGAAAGAAGAAAGTATGGGTCTAATAGTGCAATGAGAAAAAAGATGGGGGGCTTGCAATGTGGCTGAGAGTGAGAGTGAGTGGCACAGTTTGCAAAGAGGCACCAACTCAGAACGATTGTGACATATTGTCTCATGTGCTGCATTTGTTGATGTTTTGAAAGTGGATAAATTTTTATGTAATAAGCTTAACAAGAAACTACCATTCTATGTAAATAAATTATTATTTATCTTATGTTACCACTACTTCTTGAATAACAGAGATGATGACATTCTCATCTTAAAGCAATATTTAAAGAGTTAATGAGAAATAAGTTTTTTTCTTCCATAAAGAATTGAAAAGGCTTGTTGTTGGTGTTGTGATCCTGTAATAATTGAGACACATGCTATGAATGTTAAATACATAAGTTGTTGAAAGCGATAAGTGTGAAATTAAGTAGATATAATTGTGGCTTAAAGAAAATTAACAAAAACAAAGACTAGAAGAAGAACTGCATTACTGAGAACCACAAATTATAAGAATGGGATAGTTGCTGACCAGAAACTAAGATAATTATCATTAACATGATCATAACTATAAATATTGTACTTAGTAAACAATTCCTGCTCAAACCACCAAAATAAAGGACACACTGCAATACCAATAAAACTGTACAAAGAACCTAAACCTATTCTGAACAGAGCAAAATAGTAAGGTTTGTCCAAAATAAGGTGAGTTTGCATACCAAATATAAGTTTCTACGTTATATCATCTTAAACATAACCATCTCCCAAAGACCTAAAACCCTACAGTGAAAAACTTAATACCCTAGCCCAAACCTAATACCCTTAACCAACAGTGAACTTCACATAATAGAGCGAACAAGGCCAATCATCTGTGAATCTGACAAGCCCCAGAAGTGAGCATACACGTTAGGACTTTCAGCAAACTTCAAAATTGCCCTCACCACCTTGTCATCACCGAACCCAAGCTGTGTGAGCTTCTAGCCAACCTTCCACTTCTCGTTCACACCAACAATGGCATCAGCTATCAGTTGGGCATTCTTCCTTTGGTCAGCTGAAGATTGCTGAATATGGTCGGCCATCCTCTCCAGTACGTCAAGTTGTTTTCTCTTCCTCCCATATCGCCTTGTGCTTCCTGCACTCGCACCTGCTTCAGATTGTGATGCTTGTCCTTGCATTGCTGGCCCTCCGCCGTTGTCTGGATATGGAGACATATCAGACTCATCAAATCCAACTACAGTGTCTTCTGTCTCTTCGTTAACCTGTTCCTCCGCATCAAAACCACTAACTGCTGCTGCTCCTGTGGCTCTATCCCTGCCAAATATACCCTCCAGCCGGTGAAAAAGAAGAAATGGTTTGCCAGGACTGTAGAACTTGGTCGGATGTGCCTGTGAAAAAATAAACCGCATTTAACAAATTTTTTATGAAGTTAATATTCAAAAGACATGAAATACATGAATAGCTAAGGCTTGTATATATTATGGAGCATGTTCCATTGCTTAGTGTGAAAGCAAGAAGAGAAGGAGGCTGCTCTTGCCAACACCAGAGTCACCCATGAATAACACCTAATACAAGTAATCAAAGCTACTATTCCCTGCCTTTGAAGCTGAACCCATTTCTCTCTTATCTTTTTTTACCCTTTTCAAATTCAATTAAAAAAACTCCAAAAAAAGCATGCAAGTAGACTCTTTCAAAAAGTGAGGAGAGTGAATCATAGTGAGGACAATTCTGCCTGTGAACAAGTGTCCAAATAAATAGTGAAACAACAAATTACCAACAAACTTATTCAAGTCATAGATTGCATCAAATTTTAACTACTATATGAGTACATTATGCAAAAGTGAAATAATTCTGCCTATGTTGTCACGCAAATTCATTCCTCGGTTAATTCAATCCATTGACTCCAGATCTTATTGTAATTAGAGTTTGTGAAATTGTATTAGTCACAATACAAATATAAAAGAATGATATTCCAAATGATGGAAATCACAAATGATGTATTATCAATGTTAACAAAATAAGCCAAGTCTAAAGTTCTCTATATCAGAAGAATACTAGCATAAAGCTTGATCATAGATTGAATTATTACAGAATTATTTTACTAGACTTGTTCAAGAAGGACAAAGTGGCTCAGACTAAATAAAGATATGAATGACACTCACCTTCATCCATGCATCAAGGACATCTTTGCTGTCAACCTCCACACATTGTTTGTCATGGTTCCAGCCAAATCAGCTACAAGCAAGCATGTCAGCGGCGTACTGGTACTTCTCCTTCAACCGCTTGTGCTTATTCTTGCAGTGCTTCGCGGTCAGTGTACAACCGGGGAAGGCCTCCAACATCTTCAGAGCCAGTTTCTCGAATGTTCCGGGTTTAAACTGCCCACAATCAGCCCTCTGACCGTCTACGACAAACTCCTCCATGAAGCCAACAAAAGCGTTAGTCTCTTCATCACTCCAAATACGCTTGTTCTCCATATTCACCTACCAAAATTATCATAATCCAAACTGTGCATAAATTATCTTAATTAAAATAACTTAACATGAAAGAGGTAGTTGCCATTATGAATGAAACAGCAAAAAATTACACAAATATTGAAAATTCTAAAACAGGTCATTGCCATTACAAATGAAACAGCAAAAAATAACAAAATAGTAAAAATACTAAAACAGGTAGTTGCCATTACATATGATAATAAAACAGCAAGCAGTATCACAAACAAGAAGTTGCCATTACAAATGAATATTAGCTATTACTATTTTTCCCGTCTAAACAAGTCATACAAATTAAAATGTGGCCATTACAACAATACTCAATCCCTTACAGGGTTTGTTTTACACTACTCTTACTACTCCATACGATTTGCACACCACTCTTCATACATCTCAGTTGCTATGTTGTCACGCCAGTTAGTCCACTCATTCGTGTTTTCAACCACATCAATCATTCCATCATGTTCTTCGTCTCCATCAGGCATAAATTCATCCAATATGCTACCTTCCTCCTCCGGATCCATCTCCATACTCTTTCGAATGAAATTTTGCAGCAAACAACAGGCAATAATTATCTGAGATTGTGTCTTTAGAGGGTAAAAGCTAGGGCTTCTTAAGATAGACCACCTCTTTTTCAGCAAACCAAAGCATCGCTCAATGATATTCCTTGCAGAAGAATGCACCCTATTAAAATATTCTTGGTAATTGCGCGGAGCACGTGCTCCTTGGGCCCACTCTCTTACATGATAACGAGTGCCTCTATATGGTGCGAGAAACCCCGGACCATTGGTGTAACCAGCATCAACTAAATAGTAATTACCTATAGACAAGTAATGTAAACAAGGTAAGACATAGGCTATCGTGAACTCAAGGTAATTTTATAAGCTTAACTCCAAAGATGGCATCATTACCGTGGGGTATCTTAAGACTATTACGACGAGTTATTGCATCTCGAAGTATTCGTGAATCAGACGCCGATCCCTCCCATCCACTGAGTACATAGACAAAACCCATCTCTCGGTTACACACACCTAAGACATTGGTGCAGATTTTACCCTTCCTTGTTCGGTATCTTGCCTTCTCTGACTCGGGGACTGTCACCTCTATATAAGTGCCATCTAATGCTCCCAAGCAACCCTATCATCCATAGAAAGTTATGATACTCAGATATAGAATCCTTCAGAAAATACCCAAACATACACAACATCGAATAAGCTCTACCTTAAACCTTCTCCATGTGGGGTCACCACAATCCTCTTCAACTGGTGTAGCATTGGCAAACAAAATGCTTTGAATCCGTATCACAGCCTTCAAAACTTTATTAAAATACTTACTAACTGTCTCGCCAGACCTACAAAATCTAACCTGCAGACTACGATTTTTTTTGTGATGCGCTAAGATAATTAAGAAAGTCGCAACCTGCTCCGGCAGGCTTACATGACCATCCTCAGTAAGTCCTCCTTGAACTTGGAGCAACTCACACAAATTAGCAAAGGCATTTGTGTTCATTCTCAACTCCCAGATACAATTCCTATCACCCTCACCAACGATACGCTCTAAAGCCTCACGTCTAACTCTACTATTCATTCTTCCTCCTAACGATAATTGGCCACTAGTTCTATCTCTAAAGTAAACAAACAGCGTAAGCACAAAGAACAACATCAAGTCTTCATGGTTAGATCTCATATCTTCATAAAAAGACACGCATCGCTTAATAATTTCAGACCGCTCCATTTCTTCCTAGCAAAATCATTACATCAAAAATTACATAAACATTTAAAGAAATCTAACAATACTTTATGCAAAATCTGCTATATCTTAGGACAAAAAACAAGATCAAGATACTGAAACCAAAAGACAGTTATCACTATCTAGATCTAATCATATATATTGAAGTTTATCTAATCATATATATTGAAGTTTATCATAACAGAGTATGTATATAAAGCGAGTATGATATAATATAGCATTTATTTGCAGAGAGTATTACATAAAAATTGTTTGATTTGTGTTAGATTTGGAGTGGAAGATAAGAATGAGATCAACCGACCATGTTTTAATTAATTAAAAAAATATACTCCTTAACTAATTCATAATTTCTACAAAAGGCTTGAATTAACGAAAGGGTTGCTGCCATATTCTTCATTTCAACTATTAATGCATCAATAGATAAATGTGATATAACAATAATAATAATTATATTTGAGCTACAACTAAAAGTCTAATATTTAAAGAGAGTATAATATAAACCGAATTCATCCTGTGTACTATCACAAAACTGCTGCTGTAGTGCTGTATGAATTTATCAAATATTTCAAAATTATAGTTAATGGAGTTTAGACTTATCCCTCATTCCTTTAATTTGCAAGTATTTTTGGTATCATCTCATCTTTCTTGGCAGCCACTAAGGATAGAAATAGGTAAAATAAGGTGAGTTTTGACCGAACCTGACTATACCTCACACACTTTTATACAAATCTCAATATCCACCCAAGACATCTTGCAGGTCCTGAATGCAAAATTCTCACACCTTAACCAAGACAGAACTTAAGCAACACCAGCACTAGAAGGCAAATATCTATGCATGGAAAGTTATGGCTAGCATTTTTTGATTTGCAAACTGATCATGCATTGATGATTATTGATAATTGTGGAGCAAGATTGAATTTTAAATCAGTACATCTCATTATTATTTTTGCATCAGAATACTATTATTTTGGCCTATGCCATAGAAGGCAAACTTCAAAACATAAGCTACAATATAATGTTTTAATACACAAAAAGCTAAGGAGACGCAGATACTTATTATTCTCACAGTGGAAGTCTCATTTAAATTCTGGTATTGTAGGAACTACAATACTTCCTAGTTTAATTAATAAGACAAACAATTCACACATTCTCACATCAAACAGAAATAAATTAGGTAAACAGAGCAACCCAGAATTCAGAATCAAAAGATGTATAAGAATGCAAAACCTAAATAACCAATCTGACCAAAACCAATTCATAAGAAGCACATCACAAACGAAATTAAACAAATAAGGCATGAAAACATATACGCATCTATACATCAAAACAAATAACCAAATCGAAGTGAAGAGAGAAAAGCCCAGATTATTTCTATAACGAAATCCACAGAGCAGATCTCGCGAAATAAAAATGCATAAACATTCAAATAAATCTGACACTTCTTCATGCAAAATGTGCTATATCTTCTTAGAACCAAAAACAAGAATAAGAAACTGGAATAAAAAAATATGTAACTATATTTACTTCTCCAAATAGGAAATACAATAGAAACATAACAAAAATGATAAAATTGATTTTTCTCTCTCATTTCATATACTGGAAGTAACTTTGTCAGGTACTTTAAGCACATCAAACTCTTCCAAAAGGCAAAAAAGAAGGAGAAAAAAGAGGAGATGAGAAGTACATAACCTATTTGGATTTAAATTGAGAAGAACATGAAGCACATAAACAATTTGGGTTCTTTAACTCTATTTGCAATGGGGTTTTAGTATCTTCATGTAATTCCTTTCCCAAATTTAAAGCATTTGATCCTGCGCAAATTACTATATCCCATTTCATTTTCTTTCGTATATTTTAAATTCCTAATCATGTCATAAAATAATCTTACTCTTTAAAATGATATATTTGTTTCAACAAGATTAAGAGAAAAATAGATAGATTAAACATTTCAATGTAAAATTTGTACATATATGAAAGAGGGTTAATATACACTCTTTTCCAAATAATGAAAAACAAGTTTATTTGTTAAGAATATATTCAAATTTTGTGAGAGTATGATTCTCCTACTGTTTATATCATTAGAAACTTCAATTGCCATATAGCAAATATTACCCATGAACTGGGAATCTTGGTTTATATGTCAATTGTGAAAAGGTAAAATACCAAATTTGCATTGCTAGATGCAAAATCCTTCTTTTTATTCTGCCTTCATAGCAAATTATGTTCTCAAGTCTAAGTGGGTCCACACTTGCATGCGTAAAGCATATATTAACTAGTACATATTCTTACTCAGGAAGAATTACAATTTACAACCTTATACACACTTCTAGATTAGCAAATAACATTTTATCCTTATGTCTTAGAAGTAAACACTCGCATAAAAGATTTTAAAGATATAGAAAATCTACATTTTCCCCTTTGCTTTTAAAAACAAGCTTGTTGTAAAAGAACGTTTTCCTATTTTCCAGAGTTACACATTCAAAATAAACACTGCAAATCTTATGTCTAGGAAATGAATCACACTCAGTTATACTGATTCCTCCTCTTCTTTAAATTTGATTAAGCACTCTATCAAGTACCACTTATTTTTTATAAAAATATATATAAATAAATTTAGTTAGGCCATTTTTACATAAAAAAGCAGCAATTGCTTTATCAGACTATGATTTTCAAACTATGAGAAACCTTAATAAGGTCTAGAACCGAATCAGCTTTATCCATGAAAATTTTTACAAGTGCATTGTAATAGAATAAACCAAGGTAACTAATAATAGTTTGCTTGCAAATTTGTACTACATATTCAATCATACGATATAAGGTCCAATTGAGTTAGGCTAATGAGAGCTCTGTGCAGATATGGAACAATAGTAGTCGCAGACACGAAAAAATGGGAAAAAAATAGTATAATCCACAATGAAATCAACAAATAGATGTTGTTAGGCTAATAAATTGAGTAATCATCCAATCAGTGGCATTTAAAACGAAGTAAACATCATAAACTCATTAATCATAAAGCTGGAATAAATGGGTTATGTTAGGTCACGAACAAATTCACACTAGGCAAACAACTGCTTTAACTTCAATGCTGCTACTACACACCATTAACAAAAATAATTACAAATCAAGCAAAGAGGTTTTGAGTACAATGCTAGGTCACGAACAAATCCAAATTAAAGATTACGGCACAACAGAAAGGATGAAAGGAATCAGTAAATTAAATAACATTTGCATAAAACTAACCTGGTCAGAGCAGTTTGGAGGAGGAGTTGATGGTTGAGGTGGACAGCTATTGGGGAGAGGCGGCAACTTTGCTCTTCGATTTTACTGTGAAGGAGAAAAAGAGGAGATGAGAAGATGGGGGATACGAAGATGAACTCGCAAGCGGCAAATTACTTACCTAGCGGTGGCGAGTCCAGCGGCGACGCGGTGGCGAGTCCAGCAGCGACGCGGTGGCGAGTCTTGAAGAAGAATGTTTGAGCGTGCAGTGGCTGTAGTGAAGAAGAATGAGAAGATGACTCATGATGGTTGATCAAGAAGCCCTAAATTTACATAAGGGTAATTTTGAAATTATAAAATTTGGATGGGGGTAATTTAGGTACAAATTATAATTAAAATTTCTGTCCCCGTCTTTAAATTTTTCTGTCTCCAGTGTCCCTACTTTTTGGAAGTACTGAAATACTGAAATTTTAAAGACGGAGACAGAAATTTAAGTTCCAGTCTCTAGCTCAACAAACATAATACTGAGTTCCTGTCTCTCAGTCTCAGTTCCAGTCTCTGCAAAGAAACGCTACCTATAGTATCATGTGAGCATTACGTATCGCCGTCCCCAATAGGCACTTGGCACTAAGGCCCAAACAGCATTCAATTTCTTTTCAATCTTTGCTCTCTACTCTACTGCAGTAGAGATCCCTTTAATTAATATATTCTTTCATTCCTGCTCTCTGTTCTTCTTGTGGCAGAGGTTCTTTAGATTCTTTTAATTCTTTTGTTCTTGGTTATTTATTAAATTATATTTTCACTTAACTCAGCAATTGTCTGAGTTTGGCTTCCAGTGTCATAACCTCTGTAAGCAACCTCTGTCTTACAGGTGCGACCATCCTCTGGAGTGGCCGATGTATCTCTGGAAAGCGAATCTCAGTAGGCTCATCACCATATCTTTTCTTATCTCATTTTTCTTTTCGTTCTTTCTTTCTTTTTTTTTTCTTATCATTCCATAGTATAAATTATTTTCTCATTATTCCCTCGCCTCACCCTAAGTGCTTTATGAAAAAGAATTATAAAGTCTTTTAATTAAGTATGCGTTCTCTAAAGTTTTTAAGATTACTCTGCTTTGCTTGCTCTTCTCATTAATATTACACATTATAATATTCTTAAAAATAATATCTTTGATAAATACTAATTATAATAATGATTTATTTTAATTTAAATGAGTAATTTTAAAGAAGTATTTAAAATAATATTCATAATCTTCTTTTAAAATTTAGTTATAAAACCTTATTTTCAAATTTTTATTAATTACTTTCTAAATCACGAACTTTTTAATATTCTATTTTTAACCTCAATATTTTATAAAAATGATATTTGAAACCCTCACTTATTTTTATATTTAAAAAAGAACCCTGAACTTTTATAAAATATCCATTTTTAGCCCCGTACTTTATTTATTACCCAAAATATTCAAAAACTTATATAATTACAAATTGTACCTCAATTTTTATATACAAATACAAAGTTACGCTTCAAAAATAAAATGTAATTACTAATCTTTCTTTTATACCAAAACCGAAATTCATAACCCTTTCCTTTTAAAATATTACTTGTATCTTAATCCGTTTTCGAGCCTTTCAGTTACCAATTAATTTTCCTCAGCTTTTAATTTAATATTTCAAATACCAAATCTCATCAATTTCCTCTAAATACCATATCACAACAGTTCCAAAATTGTTAAAATAACCACAGCTAAGCTGTTCATCATAGCTAAACCAACAAATTACAAGCAACAACAATAATTCAACATAAACTCATTCAAACTCAAATAATAATCAATCAAATCAACATTCACTCATCAAATTCGCCTTTAATTATTATAAAGTTACCAAACGCTACCTCTGTATGAAATCAACACAATGGAAGCTCCGGAGAAGCTTTCTGATCCGGCTGCTGAAGAAGAAAACGTCAGAAATCGTCTGTACCTCCTAAAACTCCAATTGGTCGAACTCAAGGGGAATGGGAGCTACGTCACCGTCAACTTATGCCGAACAAAAATGACACCAACACGTAAAGGAGGAAGATACAAATACTTTTATCGGATTAGATTTTTTATTGGAATTATGGATCTCAAGAAATCGAACGTCGAAGATCGAAGGTTCCATGGTTCTCCTCACGGTTCACTCTCTTCCTCGTTTCCTTTCCTTATGATTCGGTGATAATTAGGGGTGGCAAGCGGAGAATCCCGCCCCGCCAGAAACCCGTCCTTTGGCGGGATGGCCGGCCCTACCCCACCTAATGAGGCGGTCCCAGAATCCCACCCCATCATGCCTAGCGGCGGGGCGAGCTAAGCTCGCCAAATATCCTCTTTATTATTTTTATTTTTAACTATTAAATAATATATATAAAGGTATAAAAAAATCTCTTCTGTTTTTACTTTTAACTATTATAATTTCTAAAGGTATAAACAAGTTATAATTTTTATATTCACAAACATTAAAGTCTTTGTAATTATAAATATCTAATAAACATAATTATAAACTAAGTTTTCATCTAAAATATAATTATAAATATTGTTTCCAAAACAAAATAAACATAATCCAAAATATAATTATAAATATTGTCTCTAAAACAAAATCAACATAATCCAAAACACTCAATTTTCATCTTTATTCTCTTGTAAGTTAGGTTGGGAGAAGTTGGATTTTAACAAAAAAATTATAAAAATACCTCTTAACAAAAAAATATTAAACCCGGTAGGGAAGCTCACCTCGCCCCCATCAAAGCTCGTCAAAGTCCATAATTTAAGCAGTACAAATTAGGTGAACTTTTGTTATTTAACAATTTCAATTTTTCAGTCCGACCTGTATTTTTAGCGGATTATGCGAATCATCCCGACAAATTTATGTCTATTTGCCACTCCAATGACAATAAAGAACAATGAAGCAAAAACTTGGTGATATGTGTCACATTCATATATTTATAAATGTATGCTATTAAGCCACGTTTGGCTTCCTTTCTTTCTTTCTTTACTTTATATATATATATATATATATATATATATATATATATATATATATATATATATATATATATATATATATATAAAATAGCATACATGTATATATGTTGGCCTTCGACCAAAGAAGAGAATAAAATAATAATAATAATAATAATAATAATAATAATAATTCTTTTACTTTTTTAACTTAAATAATAATGATAATAATAATAGTAATAATAATAATTATTATTATAATTTTTTTTTGTGAAATATCTCATTATAATAAAAATTATTTAAAAATTTTAATAAATTTTAAATTCAAAGTATCATAAAATTTAACTTAATTATTTTTTTAAAAAAATAATCTTTTTAATAAAATAATAAATCATGAATAACTCATTATTTAATTTTTCAAAAATTTGGATTGTTATAACAATGATGATGATGAAAAAGAAGAAAATAAGGAGGAGGGAGAAGAAAAATTTTAAATTGTGCAAAACTTATCAGCATACATATACCAAAATTCTTAAATAATACACTCAAATATTTTTATGTTACACCCAAATTTACTGCAAATATAAAAAAATATTTTCTCTAACGCAGAACTTTTACATTATATTTAATTCAAACTATCAATAATGAACAATAATTTTCACAAATAAAAATAATAATCAATTTCATTCTGTTTCAATTGATAATCTGAACTTGAATTATTCATTATCTTCAAGAACGAGATAACTGATGATGGAAGAGAATGAGAAAAAGGAAGGAGGAGAAGAAATTCCAACGAAAAAAGAAAGAGGAAGAGGAGAAAGAGGAGGAGGTGATATTGGTGACAACGACAATGAAAGAGAAAAATAACATGCAGTAACGACACAAAGAAAAACGTGTGCGGATAAATATAAATGACTTGTATAGAATAAAAAAATAACTTGTATGTAAAAAATAATACTATAAATAATAGTCTTCATATATAATGCAATGACCTCTTAGATTTAGTTATTATTATTATATTATAGTTCCCACATCACTTTAATATAGATAAGTTAATAATTAAATAATATTATTTTTTTATAATATTTTAGTATTAATAAATTAAATTATTTTTTAATATATATATATATTTATTATATATTCTTTTAAATTTTATTATTCTGATTAATAAATATATTATAAGTCATTGATATTTGAGAAATATTTAAAATATTTGAAGGGATTATTTTATAATTTTAAAATTATTTCAGAGTTTGTTTTGAAATTTTTTAAACTTTTAAAAAAAATTGTATTTCACCTTAATGATTGATTTGTCTAATTCACATATATAGATATTTGATGGTCCGTATGCATCGTTAATAACTAATAAAGTAAATGTTAGAAACCATTTTAATTTGTGTATTTTAAAATTTAAAAAGCTAAAATATTTAATTTTAAAATTTTAGCTTAACTTAAATAATTACTATAAATTTATTTTAAATAAGAAAAAATAAATAACAAAATATTAACCAAAAGGAGATGGGTATTGGACCACACGTTGGTGGGCTGGTGTAGAGACATTTTTAGGATTCGATATTGGGAGCACATAATATTCACCAAAAAAAATTCACTAGATGCTTGCAATAGCCTTATAGATTATGTTGACATTCTTTACGTATCCAAATAAGATGATCATATTCATTAATTTTGCTTACTTGACGTAAAATGTTTGTAGCGAATCTTTTATATGAGAACAATGGAAGAAAAAAATAAAGCGAAAAATTATATAAAAGATAGAAAAAAATTGGAAGGACATGAGAAATAATTTGTATCATCAATTTTATGATAGCACAAAGACTTTTAAAAAGAATGCCAATAATAAACTATCAGAAATAAATGTGAATCACTGAAAATGATTTTTTGAATACCGGTTGAAAGATGATACAAAAATAATAAATAATAAATTAATATTTTATTATATTCAATTTCAAATTTTTTGAATTACTGTTAAATATGCTGAATTAGTTGTGATAGTAAAAAAATTTCTACTCAAAATATTTTTATTTTATTCTTTTTTTTCGAAACAGTACATAACTATTTCATAGACCTCTCATATTGTATTAATTTATCCCATACACATTTTTGTTTGTTTTTTGTTTATAGGAGAAGTGCAAAAAGAAATTACTATAAATCGTTCAAAACAATGTTACACACATATTGGAGATTTTAAAACATTGGCCTTTAAATTCGTTTCATATTTTTGCTTTGTTTTTTGTAATATAGTGTTATTTGTTATATGATTGTGTCTACATGAATGTTATAGAAGTAAAGACAAAAAAGACGTATTGGTAAAAAAAAGATATGAATCATAGCTCATAAAAAAAAGATAGTTCGTATATAAATGATGATGCGCGTGTTGTTTGTGTAAGACGTGTTTTTTGATTTTTTACTTTTTTTTTTGAATTTACAATAGTGAATTTAAAATTAGTATAACTCCAAATTTTCTATGTCTGCAGAAAACAATTGCACATATTGAGAGACAAGACACATTCAACAAGGAGCTTTTACATAATGATTTTCTTGCACAAATTTTTGGAAAGGAGCACCTAGGAAGAGTTTGTGGACTAGGTTTCAGACTATGTCCCACTCAGTGTTTTTATAATATTGCACAGTAGTCGGACTCTGGCATACAAATTGAGGAGTATCAGAAGGGGATTGCAGAACTTAAAGCAGAAGCAGCAGAACTAAAAGCAAAGGCAGCAGAGGAGAAGGCAAAGAGACAGATAATAGAGAATTTGTTAAGATACCTAATCCAGCAACAAGGAGATAGCCATTTGACATAGCTGCAGATCTGGATTCTTTGGAAAGTGGGCCAATCTTATCCCGAGCAAGATCATCTTTTGGCATTAATGATCTGCATAATAAATCATGAGTTTGAGTCAATAGAAATAAATACACTTGAATCTGATCATTTTTTAATTGTTCACTGTTTAATTACTTTTGAGTTACTTATTTCTACTTTATAGTTATTGATGTACTTAAGACAAATTACTATATATTATATATATTAATTTTTGCGTATATATTTTTGTTCTGTTTTTTATTTTTAGTTTGATTGGTTGTTGTGTATTTTACTAAATTAAAGGAAATTACGTAGTAAAAGAATGTAAAAGGAATTAACGAATTAATCACATCTTTAAAAATTCGGCTTAAAAAATAATTGTAATACATTATTTGGCAACGGTTACGAACCCCCAACTATAATTGAAACAAATAATTTTGGCATTGGATATTTTGCGACGGTTTATAACCACCGCTATCCACAAGTAAGCTTTGTTATGTTTTTGTAGCGTTTAGAACCGTCGCAAAATCAATTCGCAGCAAAATATCAACTAAAAGGGATTATTCCAATAGTTACTATTAACAGCCGCTAAAAATTTTTCGCACCCTATCTTTGAGCGGGTTGACCGCTGCTATTCGTTCTGCGACGATTAAAAATCACCGCTATCCCATTTCATAACTGCTGCTAACTGCTGGATTTGGTGTAGTGCATAGAAATATAAAGAGAAATTAACATGTGAATTTCTTTTTGTAATTAATCTTATAATATTTATTACTTGGTATCTAAATTTTTAATTTATCTTTTATAATAAATATTTAACAATTATTTATTTTTTATATTTTTAAATTAAATATTTTTTTTTATTCTTTTTAATAAATTAAACATTACTTTTTAATACTATATCAATCAATTTTTTCCCAATAAATATTCTTTATATCCTATGCACTCTTTTGATATATATATATATATATATCTGAGTATTTTCCTACCAACCAGTAACACATATACAACTGATACGTTGCTGTCACATGTTACAGCACATTTTTACGGTGTTCAGAGAGCTAAACTTGAAAGTTGCAATGCTACATGTTTTTTTTTGGTTATATTTTCTGTCATTTTTATTATTGATTAGTTACGCTGGCAACTGCTTAGGAGAAAACTGAATGCAAAATGTTCACCCCAAAGATAGATAAATTTCTAAATTTGGTAGAATCCAAAACAAAAGTTAGCAGAACACAATCTCCATTAATAGAGATGCATACAACTGCTTTAGCATAATACAGAATCCTGATATTCACTATTTAATAGAGAAGAGTTGGAGGTTAGGGAACGAAAATCACAAAGAAGAAGAACAATAGAAACAATGATTATCACGAAGAGAGCTACGATATATACACTTGTTCTTATTATTACTCTCTTTGCATCATCATGTTATGAAGCAAATGCGGGACCGATCAAGACAAGAAGCAAGCCAATAGGTGGTCCTGATATTCATGCGGGACAAGACGTAGAACGTGATCATCACGTGCTTCTTCCGGGCGAGAAAATACACAATGTTATGGATTTCGGAGCCGTTCCCGACGGCGAAACGGACTCGACTCAGGCTTTCATGGATGCATGGGCGGCAACTCGGGAGTCCACGGTGAAGAGCAGGTTTCTTGTTCCTCCCGGGAGATTCCTGATTGGGGAAATGTTTCTGAATGGGCCATGCAAGTTTAATGGGCCGATAGTAATGCAGATTGATGGCACTGTCTTGGCTTCCACGGATATTTCTGAGTATATGAACGAACATTGGCTCAGGATCGAGGATCACTTTGACCTCAAGATTACCGGTGTAGGTACATTTGATGGCCAGGGCCATAGTTCTTGGAAAATAGTGGAGGACTGCGACAAAAAAACTCAAGGCTCATGTGTTAAGAATCCTGCTGTAAGTTATTATTAACTAGATATATAATTATTTATGAGTCTTTTTATCGAAAAAATAAATTATTCTATGACTTCAAAGTTACATATCGTCTAACTTTTCCTTACTTGTATGGGATTGCAGAACTTATACTTCAGCAACGTTACGAACGGGATTGTGCATGGCGTTAAGTCGGTAAATCCCAAAGGCTCTCACATTTTTGTAACTAGCAGCGCAAACTTCAGGATCACCAATGTTCAAATCACTGCACCAGAAAATAGCCCAAACACCGATGGCATTCATATTAGCCACTCCGACAATGTCATCGTTTCTAAAACTTTCATTGGAACAGGTGATGATTGTATCGGTATGATACAAGGATCCTCAAACATTGTCGTTGAGGACGTAACATGTGGCCCTGGACATGGAATTAGGTAACTAATTAATCAAATATTTTAGAACAAAAAAGTTTAAGATGTTGGTTGAGAGAGTAATAAATATCTTTACTTATTTATATGCATGCGTGGCAGCATTGGTAGCCTTGGAAAGGAAGAGGGAGAAGCTGAGGTGAAAGGCGTCCATGTTAGGAACAGCAGACTTGTTAGGACAACGAATGGCCTTAGAATCAAAGCATGGCCAGGTCACAAATTTCCGGGTGCAGCTTCAGATGTATTTTTCAGTAACATCACCATGGAAGATGTTAGGAATGCTATCATCATTGACCAAGAGTATTTGTGCCCTAAAGACTGCACAAAACAGGTGGGTTTAATTTGCTTAATAACATTTAATCTTTTGGAAGAGCTAGTTATGCTAAATATATTTACTCATTCTATGTGTGTAGCCATCACTTGTGAAGATAAAGAATGTACATTTTATAGATATAAGGGGGACCACAACTTCAGCAACTCCAGTGAACATGAAGTGCAGCAAGCTGAACCCATGTGAAGGAATTATATTTCGTGACATTAATTTTCAGTTTGGAAACACGCTTAAAAAGCTGACGATTCCGCAATTAAACTCATCATGCATCAATGTTAAACCTATTTTCGAAGGAATACAAATTCCACCACCTTGCCTAGATTTACCATTAATGCCTAAATTACCAACAGCACCGGTGACATTGCCAGTGCTAGTGCCAACAAAGCCAAACTTGCCACCAGTGCCAGTGAAATTGCCAGCACTAAAAAAATCCACGTTGCCAAAAGCAGGAACAACGCTAAAGATGGTAAAAACTTCAGTAACAACAAAATTGCGAGCACCCAAAAAGCCAACACCACAAGTACCCACAAAGTCAAAATTGCCACCGGTGCATGTGGCATTGAAAAAAGCACCAAAGAAGCTAAAACTGCAAAATTCAAGAGTAAAGAAGGGGGCACCGAAGGCCAAAAATATGCGTAATATCAGAAAAAAACGTCAACACTAATAGGCCTATATCATTAGATAGGCATTCATATATGTGTTCCAAGAACAACGTGTCATATATTTTTATTGATCTCCCTGACATTTTCTTTCTTTAAATATGTGTCCTTCTTTAATTCTCGCTATGTAACAATTAAACTATATACAATCAATTATATCATTTCTATTTTCACCTATTTAATGTTATGAATATTTATTTATATTTTTTTAATATTTTATGTTCTTTCATGTATATATCTTTCTTGCTTGATCGAGTCATAATAAGCTTATATTTCCAAAATTATACTTTTTAAAATAAAAAATAAAAACAGCTTTCCTAATCTTAATTATATTCTTTAAATTAGAATCTTTACTTAATATAGTTTTGGTAAGCGGAATAGCATATCTTTATACAAATATTTAAGAATAAAAAAATTGTGTTATGTGAAATGTATATTTCACATTAGCACCTATTTTTTTTTTTAAATTTATATTATATCATTACTTTTATTAAAATACCTTTATAATTTAATGAAAATAAAAAATATTTTTTATTTAATTTTTTAAAAGACTTAAATATCCTTTTTTTATATGTTAGGCAAAAATTATCTTTTTAAATTAATCAAATTGTTTGATTTTATATTTTTAAAATTTAAATAATTTATAAAACAAAAACAAAAACACATTTAATTATTTATCTCTACTTAAAAAAATTATTTCAATCTTATTGACATCCTCCATAAACCTTAATAATCATTCATACAAAAAAAAACAAAAAATCAAATCTAAAAAATATTAAAATAATAACACTTGTTCTTTATTTTCCTAGATTTTTTACCCAATCTTCATATCTCTTCTCTGAGTTAGTGTTTTCCTCTTTTCTTTTCAAACTCATCTCTTCTCTCCGGTAAAGAAGACGAAGAAGCTTCCTCCACAAGTGGCCTACCAAAGTCACCGCAACATTTGTCGCATGCCTCACCCAATCGAAAAGAACGTCGTCGTGTTAGAGAACGTCATTGTTTTTCTCGTTCTAGAGAGCACCACCGTCTTCCTCATTTTAAAAAGTGTCACCGTCTTCTTCATTCTACATCACTGTTGTCAACCTCTCCTTTCTAGTAACTCCCTTCCTGTAATTTTTGTGATTAATGTAATTTGATTTGATTTTTTTTGTGTTTTTATATTAGTTGTTGTTAATTTTGACAAAACAAAAACTTAAAAAAATTGTATTTCTCAATCTGTTTTTCAAAAGCCTTCATATGCTGGTAAAAAAAATTGTTATAAGATTCTGTAATTGAGAGCTTCATTGTTTTTCATATGACTCGGACTTATAACTTAATGGGTGAGCGCCGTAATCGACAAACTATAACACTATGGTAGAGATTACACTAACAATGCAGCCACTTTAGCGTCTTAGTGGGGATTTTTTGTCAAAAATTAAAATTTTTCATTTCATACACACATATTTAGTAAAGAAATTCATCAATCAAAATCAAATTAATAATCAGTAATAATCATAAAATTCTAATCGCTACAAATTTTTTTAGACCCCTTTTTTCTCTTTTGTGGAGCTTTACCAATTATCAATGGAGGTAAATTTCAGAACTATTCATTTATTTTGTTGAATTTTGATCAAAATTTGTGTTCTTTTCTTCTTCTTTTAAATTTATGTTTCAAAGATTAATCATTTATTAGATTGAGTTCATTCTAATTGCATCCTTACATGATTCCTTTACATGTTTTTTTTTTTTGATGATCCTTTACATGTTTGTTCTTTTACTCTGAGGATAGAAGAACTTCTGTACTATATCCGGGGGTGTATCCGGGATCGATTAAATTTTAATTGTTACTTTATCCTAAGTGCATAATACTCGGGATCTCACTTTAATTAGCTTTGGATATTAGTACTTGAGATGTGATGCACTACACAAAATGATAAAATATTCTATGTGTTACACATTTTAGAAAAATAAAATATTTAAATAATTTAAATAAAAAAATCTTGTTTTTTGTCATAATATTTATATTAGCTCGATATTTAAAAACAAATAATTACCCAAATCAGTTATCAAATATTTTAAAAGTGAACATTTTAGTCTAAAAAAAATTAATACACAAATCAACCTCCAACATTTTCTTGTTAGACATAACAGTTTTTCATCCGTTTTTCGGCATGACTCACTAACAAAAATATGCTGAATTAACACGCAAACTCGCACACATAGCAGTTAAGTTTCCACGTGTGTAAGGAGAACAAATCAGTCCTTAACCTTCTAATAAAAAACCTTAAACCCTCCATCACCTTCCTCCATCTCCCTTAAGTTGCACTCCCCACTGATATCTACCTCCACATCTTTTGTATTAAACTCTCTCGCTGCAACAACCACAACCTCCACCAACCCTTCCACTCCATTTCCAAAACCTTTTGGACATCATAAACTCCGCCGTCACCACGGAAGTCACCAACAAATTCTAATTCCTAGGATACTTAGAATTTCCACCGATGATTACCCCAATGTAATTAAGGATCGTGAGAGTAGTATTTATCGAGTTTTTCTTGACATGTCCAAGACCATGAGAGACAGCACCAGGATCATCGTCAATACCTGTAGCAACAACAATACCTTTAACCATGGACGGTGTCTCCAATAACAACAGTTGGATCAGAGTAGGGGAGAGGCACAACAACATGAACCGACAGCTCCAGAGGCAAAGCCAATTGTGCCAAAGATTAACCCTAGACTGTCAGAGATTATGAAAATGGAAAATTTGATGAGCTTTCATGTCAATCTAGGAAGAGAAGGAAGAGGGAATAGGGACGAGGGTTGCAATGAGACTGAGTGATTAGCAGTTAGAGCAAGGAGTAGAGAGGGAGGCAACAACAAGCAATGAGGGCGAGGAACGAGATTGCGTGGTGCCGCAGAGGGGTGACAAGAGGCATCGTGACATAGAGAGGTCGGCTAGCAGCGCGATAATGAGATGGAGGTCGGCGAGAGGCGGCAATAGAGAAGGCTGAGGCTTTGAACTCTGCCTTTGCTGTGTTTGAGTGCTGTGAGTGTGAGAGACTAAGTTGGAAGGGAGGGGGCGAGCAGCGCAGCACCGAGACGGAGGTTGGTAAAAGGCGTCGACAGATAGGATTGAGACTTTGAGTGCTTGAGAACTGAAACTTTGACAGTGAGCTTGTGAGTGTGAGAGAGAAAGTTGGGGAAGAGACTTCTATGGCCGTAGGATTTTTTTATATATATAAATAAAAAACGACGTCGTATTGCTGATAAGGACAGAAACTTATTTATCCATTTATGTTTTCCCAACACGTTATGTCATATGTGCCACTTCATTATTTTCTACTGAGTATATAAATGGAGAAATTATGGGCTCATTAATTTAAATATGGGAAATATTTTGGTGTATTGGGTGAAAATGGACTTACTGTGTGTATTACAAATATATGGACGTGTCAGATGAAGGGGTAACACGCAGGGGGCGTGGTGCCTTCAACACGTAGGGGGCGTGGAGGCTAGGTGGCATGCTGTGGTTGAGCCATGTAAGCAGCACGCAAGGGGCGTGCTGACGTGGCAGAATGTCGTTGGGCAGGAGGTGGAGCACGTGGCAGCATGCTAGGGGCGTGCTGACGTGGCAAGGGCGTGGTGAGTTAGCACGTGGGGGGCGTGCTGACGTGGCAACGAGTGATTGGCCAGGAGGTGCAGCACGTGGGGGCGTGATGAGTCAGCACGCAGGGGCGTTCTGACACGTGTCAAAGCGTGATTGGTTGAGACATGCAGCACGTGTGGGGCGTGTTAAGTGCACTGCTCTATATAAGGAAGAGCTCGAGAGTGTTTTCCATAGTGAGTGAGATTTGAGTGTGTTGTGAGGATTCTTTGAGGCTATTGTTGGTGTAATGGAGGGAACTGCAAATTTGGTGGTGTATCGCAACGGTGAGATAATACGTAATACTCATGAGGGAGTGAGGTTTGTGTCCCAAAATCCGTTTTCATTTGTGGTTCCATGTACGATGACATTAATGGAGCTGCAGAACGGCCTCTGTCAAAGCATGGAGAATGGTACGTTAATGAGAGTGAGCAGAATTCTGTACCGAAATCCGGTTGTGGTTTTTGGTGGTCTAATACAGTTTGATGCCATGCCGATCACTGATGAAGCGAGTATGCAGAAGATGTTTCAAATTCACCAACAGACTCAGATGCGACACCTACAGATCGAGGTGTATGTTGATTTTGAAACTGTAGAGGCATTGGCGGTTTAGAATGATATAGATATACATGATGATAGAGCTACAATGTACCAAGGAATGAATAGTGACAGCGAAGATGACTTCGAAGCCACTTATGAGGCCGGCGACGAAGATGAGGATGGTAATGTGGGAGTTGAGGCAGCAGCAGAGAATGTAGTGGTGGGTCCGTCGAGCAGTCAACCGATGGACGTTCCACCTTTTATGCGTGAGTTGGATCTCGAGGCCATGCATGCCCCCGAGTTTTCGGAATATACAAACATAGGTACATGGTGACTAAATAATAATTTTTTGTTAGTTTATACGTTCGATTGAGTAATAAACAGTGTTGTCTTAACTGGACTGGACCGGACTGAACCGGCCGGTTCGATCGGAAAACTGGGGAACCAAATATTAAACTGGTCCGATCCGTTAATTAAACCGAATAAGGAAACGAACCAGTATGAATCGGTGAAACCGGAATTGAACCGATGAAAACTGGTCTATCTCGGTAAACCGGTCTAACCGAACCGCTGAAAATTAAAATAGTTGAATATTCTTAAAATGTTAGTAAAGATATGTATTTTAAATTTTAACTTGAATTTTTTTTTACTATTTTTTAATTTTGTTGACATAGGCGTTGCCGATGGTGAGGACGGGGAGTTCCGGATTGGAATGGAATACAGTTCTAGAAAGTCGGTCGTCGCAGCAATTAGAAGTTTCACTATTGCTAAAGGAGTTGACTATGAGGTGTATGAGTCTGAGCCACAGACGTTCTATGCAAAATGCAAGATGTATGGGCGCGGATGTGACTGGCTTATCCGAGCTAGCTTGATACGGAAAAAAGGTTGTTGGGAGATACGAAGATACAACGGTAGCCACACGTGCACGATCGGAACAATTTCACAAGATCATTCCAAGTTGGACTCAGATACAGTTGCTGATGCTATAAGGCCATTGGTCGAGACGGACCCGTCCATCAAGGTGAAATCTATAATTGCGGAAGTCCAGTCAAGGTTCAACTATACCATAAGTTACCGAAAGGCTTGGTTGGCAAAGCAGAAGTCCATAGCCAACATTTTCGGTGGTTGGGATGATTCTTACCAAGCCTTGCCATGGTGGCTATCGGTCATGGTGCAGAAGATGCCTGGTTCAGTTGTCCAAATAGAAACACGACCATTGTACAACGGGAATGAGGAGGTGCAAGGTGTAAAAATACTTCATCGTGTATTTTAGAGTTTCAATCCATGCATTAGGGCATTCAGGCATTGCAAGCCCCTGGTTCAGGTTGACGGCACACACCTATACAGAAAATACAAAGGTACACTTCTAGTTGCTGTTGCACAAGATGGGAACCAGAACATTGTGCCTATCGCATTTGCCTTGGTGGAAGGGGAGACAGCTGATGCGTGGCACTTCTTTCTCAGGAATCTGCGAATGTATGTTGTTAGAAAAGACGGCGTGGGTATGATCTCAGGCCGACATGAGTCAATACGGGCAGCAGTAAATCGTTCCGGTGGCGACTGGCAACCTCTAAGAGCATGGTGGATGTTTTGTATAAGACACATCGGCAGTAACTTCTTAAGGGCATTCAAAGTCCCTCACTTGCAAAAGCTTGTTGTCAACATAGGGTATTCAAGAACGGTGGAGGAGTACAATATCAACTATAAGAGGTTGGAAGAGCGAGGCGAGGCATATGCCAGGTGGTGCGATGCCATTGGACTCAGACATTGGGTATTGGCATTCGACGAGGGACATCGATGGGGCTATATGACAACGAACCTTGTCGAGTGCATTAACTCAGTGTTGAAGGGTGCCCGTAATCTACCTGTGTTGGCGCTGGTACGAGCAACATATTATAGGTTAAATGAACTTTTTATGCGGAAGAGTGCCGAGACTCACGAACGCAAGCGTGCTAGATATACTTACTCCGCATTTACGCAACAGCGGATAGAAGCAAGTATGCAACAGGCTGGGAATATAGTTGTGCACCGCTTTGATAGACGAAATGAGGTGTTTGAGGTGCGCGAAATGACTACTGAAAACGAATCAACAAAGATATCTGTAGTCTATATCAATAATGGTTGAAGAAACGAATCAGAAGAAACATAACTATTTATCTCCTGCATGTAGTCTATATCATGCCTGAATGTCTCTACAGTCTTCGTGGTCCGTTCCGAATGACTCCATCTGAAACATTGTTAATTGAAAAAATTTAAATAACTCATCATATGTCAAACATCCATCATGAATATAACACATAACTAAAATAAGACTTATTACCTCCTAACAACTGGTATCTTGACCGGTGGAAGCGTTTGTCTCGGTACGGGAGCAAGACACGGCATTCGCTCCCATGCCCAAACAAACAACAGATTCAGAGGGTCATCCATCTCCATTGTATCATATCATGATGCACGGCATAGTACTCTGTAAAGATGTGCCAGACATGCTGACCCCCAACTATAAGTATGGATCCGATCGAAATCGCGAAGCAACGGTAGATATTTCGCATGGGCATATGCGGTCGACTTGTCCGTGAATAGAGTCGACCCTAACAAACAAAAGATCTAACATCTGATGTATCGCCTGATGGACTCCTTAGTCTCCAACAGCTCTGCGTCTCTAATAAGTCGAACCCAACCCAGCTTTATATAGGACTTCGCATTCTGACTAACTGATGGCACATGACCGAATATAGTTATGCCCTGACTTTGAACGAAGTCGTTACTGCTATCTGTCCATCCACTGACAGGCTCTCCATCAATGGGTAGGCCGAATATATTAGCGACATCCTCTAATGTCACTGTAACCTCACCGATCGGCAATACAAAGGTGGGGGTCTCAGGCCTCCACCTTTCAACCAAAGCAGCTAACATGGGGTGAAATCCTCTTATGACTCCAATTCTAGAGACGTGGTAGAATCCCATGGCGCGTAAGTAGTTCTCCACCATCGGATTCCACGTCTGTGGCGGATCCAGTTTACGCACCAACAAATTCCTGTTAGGCTGCATCAACAAAGATATCTGTTAGATTAATTAAATAATAATCCTTATAAATATATTAATAAACATTCACATATTTATTTTAATATCTTATTTATTAAAATATTCAACATACCTTATCTATTTATTTATTAAAAATTTAAATTCCTTATTTATTATAAAATTTATTTATTAATATACGTATTCTTTTAATATTCATAACAACAAAAATTAAAAAAAAATATTAAAAAATTACATATTATAAAAACTATTATAATATTATTAAATATTTATAAAATATTTATAAAATATTACGAAGGAAGGAGTAGCAGAAATTATTTTTGTTAAGGTTTATTACATAAAAATTATTATAATATTATTAAATATTTATAAAATACACACAATAATAATATTTTCATAACAAAATATATATATACATTAAAAAAATATAAATACATTTTAAACACAGAAAAAAATTAAAATTTACCAACTTACATAAATGGGATGATCCAAATAGTTGATAATATGTTCTTCAGGCGCCAAATAATTACGTACCATTTTTTTGTAACTCTTAAACTAAAACTTTTTTCTTTTTACCGTTTAAACTTAGCTCACTAATACTCACTACTACTCCTCAATAGTGAACCCTATCACTCACACTCTCCTACACAGATACACTTCTTTCTTACCTTCTCTCTTATTTTCTGTTTTATGTTTGAAGCGTAGCCATGGGAGAAGAAGAGTGAGCAATATATATGCATGAAGGCAGGCCTGCACCACGCCCCCCATGGGTTAGCAGCATTGGAACTCCGCGGCGTCACGGTCTTCGAGGCACCTCGCCCCCCCGTGGTGACTCACCACACCCCTGGTGTGTTGAATGGGCGCACGCCACGTCGCTCTCCAGCTAATGCACCACGCCCCCGGCGTGTTGAGGGTAGCCTCCACCCTCCGGTAATTCTCCTCCTTGGCCAATATTCGGCCAAAACACCACCCATACAACCATAACAAAAATAATTACTGGAAATTATGTCATAGATTGATTTATATACGAAAAAAATTATAGAGGTGTTTTTATTTTTTGGAAACTAAAGCATCCGTCTTTAAAATCTTAAAGAATTGATTTGAATAATTACTAAAAAAATCCTTGTAGAAAAAAGTAAGTTTTGATTTCTTCATCATCACCATAATTATCAAACTCGGCCAGTTCGACTGGAAATTCGGTCATCTGGCTAGACCGAGTCATCCTGCAGACTGCTCAAGTATCGGACCCAGAAAAATCCAGTTTGACCCGTACGGACATAATAAAAATCGGTGACCCAGCTGCCGATGCAAAAAATCGATCCGGGTCACTTTGATTTTTTTTCCCATTAGCTTGAAACGACGTCATTTGGTCCCCCTCCACCCAAATGCCCTAATGACGTAGTCTGATGGTGATGAACGTCCCTCTTCTCACTTCAGTCTTTCTCTTTCTCGTCACCGTCACCCTTTTCTCTCCACCTCTCTCCCCACTGTCGCACTCACTGACGTCTCCGAAACTACGCCGGTCCAACTTTCTGGTCTCGCTCGCTCGCTCAGTGTGTCGCACTCAAGGTTGCCGTCGCGCGCTGTGTCGTCATTGCGATCTCACTGCGTCGCCGTCGCCCTCCCTGCCAACGTCTTTGCCGGCGTCAGAAGCAAAGGGAACCAATCAACCAGCGTCTGAGGTCGTCGTCGTCTTCTACTCTTGTTGCCGTCGTCAGTTGGTCAGCTTCTTCCCTGTTCTTTCTTTTTTTTTTCAATTTCATTGAATCATTGTTGTAAATAATCAATTCACTGATTTGTAGTTACTGGTGGTTGAATTTGTTGCTCTGTTGCTGAAATAATAACTTCCTCAAATTTTTTGTTGCTGTATACCTGTATTTACTGATTTGATTCTTACATAGGTGCTATTGATTTGGTATAATTAGTTGAATTTAGTTTTTAATTAGGCTTCAATTACCTTGTTGACAATAGATACAGTATGTTTTCGCCAATATTCTAAAAATCGGACCGGATCGGCCGGTCGAACCAATTTAACTGTAAACCGACAATATTAACGATTCCGTCAGGCATGTAAGGTAAAAAACCATTGAACCGGTCGGTCGGACCGAACCGGAACCCGGCCAGTTTACACAAAAAAACGGAAGCTCCTTCGTTTCTTACACCCTTTCTCTTAGGGGTGGCAAACGGGCCTAAACCCGCCGGCCCGGCCCGCGTAACCCGCCAAAAAAGTCAGGCTGGGCTTCAAAATTGGGACCGCCAAATAGTAAAAGCCCGCCTAACCCGCACCGCTTAAACCGCGGGTTTTGGCGGGCTTTGGCAGGTCGGGGCGGGCTTCCCCGCTGGGCTTAGTATTTTTTTGCAAGGGGTACTTTTACAATTTTTTTATCAAAACCCAACTTTCCCCAACCCAACTTACAAGAGAATGAAGATGAAAATTGAGTGTTTTGGATTATGTTTATTTTGTTTTAGAGACAATATTTATAATTATGTTTTGGATTATGTTTATTTTACTTCGGGAACAATATTTATAATTATGTTTTGGATGAAAACTTGGTTTATAATTATGTTTATTAGATATTTATAATTACAAAAACTTTAATGTTTGTGAATATAAAAATTATAATTTGTTTATATTTTTAGAAATTATAATATTTAAAAGTAAAAAATAGAAGAGATTTTTTTATGCCTTTATATATATTATTTAATAGTTAAAAGTAAAAAAAAGGATTTAGCGGGCTTAGCCCGCCAGCCCGCCAGCCTGCCGTTAGGTGGGGCGGGCTGGAATTCTGGGACCGCCTCATTAGGCGGGACGGGGCGGGGTTCTGGCGGGGTGGGCTTCCCCGCTTGCCACCCCTACTTTCTCCCTTCCTTTCTTTCATTTAGAAAGAAATCACACAAACCCTAGCACTGTAAGCCTACATCACCGCCGCAAGGAGTGGAATACTGCCGCCGTCCGTCGCACTCAAAGTTCGCCATCCGTCATCTATCTTCCCTCGTGCTCCAAGTCTTCAACCCCTGTTCGCTGTCACCGATCGCGGCTGCTTCCTCGAGCTCGGTGTCCGTCGTCTTTGTCTGCTCAGCCGTCCTTCCGTCGTCGTTTGTTTGCCGTTCACGTTCATGTCTTCGTTCAGCTGTCGTCTTCGTTCGCGTTCTTCGCCGTTCACGTTCGCTCGGCGTTCATCGTTCGCGTTCACTCGCTGTTCACTGTTCGAGTTCGTGTTCGTCTGGAAGCCACGTTGCTCCGCTTCAAACTCTGCGACCAACCCGCGCGCTCCACCCAGCCGTCGAACTGCTCTCTTTTGTCGCCGTGAGTTCCCTAAACCCGCCACCAGACAATACACTCACACAACACCAATACTCTTCTTCAAACTCTGCATCTTCTGATTTCTATTACAATAAGTAATTATTTGATTTGGAAGTGGTTTGGATTTTTTCATAGACTGAATAAAGTTACAATAGTTATGTTCTCTTCTCTGTCACATTGAAATTAATCTTTGAATTCTCTTATTTCGTTTTAATTTTACCGCACTCAACATGTTTGATGAAATGCTTTTACCATATTTATGGTTGGTTTTATAATTTCTAGCTTTTAGAAACTTAGTAAGTTGATTGCATGTGAAATTAGAATAATTGGATCATAGTAATTAAAAAATTTTAGCTGCACAAATAACATCTTTGCAGAAAATATATAGCATGATGATTCCACTTGCATTAGTGTTCTTCTGGTAGATTTTAATTGTTATTGTGAACTTGTTAATTTGCTAATTGTTCTTGTGTTCTTCTGTTACTTTTAATTTTTTTGTTTTTGTTGTGATTTTCTGTTCTTGAACTTGTTAAGTTGATAATTTGCTAAATTGTTGGGCTGCTGTTGTTTTAATTTGCCAAATTGTTAGATTGCTGCGACTTAATTTGTTGGATTTTCAATTTAGGTCATGTTCTTGTTTATTTGCTAAATTGTTGTTGTGTATTTATTGTTTATATGCTGGATATTGGTAATCATTGTCTTTGAGATTATTTACTATGCAGGTTTAGTGTCATCACTGTTTTGGAATGTTTTATAATATACTAATGTTTGTTGCTGTTTTGTAATTGCTGGTTGCAGGTTTAGTGTGATTATTGATTAATGTTTTGTAATGTTTGGTGCTGAATGCTGATTGTTGAGTTCAGATATGGTTGTTTATTTTGACTTGGGTAAAGAGACTTATGGTCATTTTTTCCTACCTTATACCAATTCAAATTATTATTTTCAGAGGATGAGCACTTATTTATGTATCTTGAGAAACTGTCTTTGTGTGTTATGAGCATTTGGTGAAGCTTTTATTGTACCTATTCAAAGTTTAGTTTCACCAAATGGTCTTCAAAGCAACTCATCCAAAATGCTGATGCACAAACCCAAGTCTATTGTCTCTTAAAGCCTGTATGCTCCTTCATTTGGTGAAAGCCTTTCTAGCACTAGTCCACTACCAACTTTGTTATTAATAATGTTATCAAATTTATTTATCCAAGTACTATGTTTATTTTTTAGTTGGATTTGTGATAACTCATTTGATATTCTTCCTATTCTTGTCAGATATTTCTTTTAACATTGTGTACTGATGAGGAATTGTATTTCATTAGAAAAATTTCATACTACCCTATACCCTCAACTTAATACTTGCATATTTATAATTTATTATTCTATTCTAAATCGGTTTTTTCGGTTGAATCACTGGTTGAACCAGTAAATCAGTGAACCAGTGACTAAAACGGTTTGATGATCGGTCTGGTTCTCAGAACCTTGGTTTTTGCACTTTCTTTGCTTTGTGTTTGTGTTGCTATGCGTCACACAGAGATTATTATTTCAGATTCTTGTTATTGATTTTGGATTTGATGATGATTATAAGATATGAGATGTGTGATCTTGTTGCTTTTGATTGTTGTCACTCTGAATGAAATGAATATTTTGTTGTTAGATTAACGATAGGGTTTAAAGAGATTCTTCCTTTAATTATTTGGGTTGACAAAGTGGCCCAACGGCCCAAGGGTCCAAGAGGACAAAAAGAGGAATACAAAAAAACATCACCCCTTCCTTAGGCCGGAGCAAGGAACAGCAACATCCGCCGTGTCACGGATCAGGTTACTGGAGGCAAATGGCGTACTGGAACGCCCGGCGCATCCTAGCATCTACGCTCTCACGGGCTCTCTCTTCGTCTTCCTCTGCACCTGCAACCATTTCTCGATGTCGTTCTCGCTTGCCATTTGCTCTGTGTGCCGCCAAACAAACCCTACTGGTTCCTGATTGTGCGAGGCTCCACGGGGTTCGGACCAAATCGTCGGGTTCGGGTTACTCGCCGCTGAACGATCCCTCTCCCAATTGGAGCAACCGTCCTCCCAAGGAGACTATTCTTCTCGATGGCTGCGACTACGAGCACTGGCTCATCGTCATGGAGTTCCCCGAGAATCCCAAACCCTCCGAACAACAAATGGTTGATGCCTATGTCAAAACACTAGCTCAAGTTCTTGGAAGGTCCTTCTTTCTCAATCTCAATGCCTAATTTGCTTCTTTTTTCTTTCCTCCTGTTTTGATTTTTGAGTTTTCTGCTAACTATGTAGTGAGGAAGAGGCTAAGAAGAAGATATACTCTGTTTCCACTACTACATATACTGGTTTTGGCGCCCTCATTTCCGAAGAGCTTTCTTACAAAGTTAAAGGTAGGTTTTTACCGCTACTTTCTTTCTGATTCCTCTTCCCATCAGCCCTTGTCTTTCATTAATGTCGAAGCTTATTAGATTTGTTTTCATTACTTGCATGTGTTAAATTCTGATTTGCAAAGCATTTTTGATATCATAATTGCTTTGTATTCAAAAGACTTCTCAAATTATTTCTGTGATGTTTAAATACCTTTTGGAGTTAGGGCACAAGTATCATACTATATATATATATAATCAGAATTGGTGTTTCACATTTATTTGCCTGTCATTCACTCTGTATAATTGTGTGTTGTAAAATATGCTTAACTATTGCTATTTTTCCTGCCTTAATAGAGTTACCTGGAGTTCTTTGGGTGCTGCCGGATTCATATCTTGATGTTCCCAACAAGGACTATGGAGGTGAGTTTTGGACCCTGACATAATCAACATGTAATTTGATTGTTTGATCATTTTTTCTTTTTTTTTTTTAATTGATATTGGTTGTTTTGATCATGTAACATGAATTTTCAGGTGACTTATTTGTTGATGGGAAAGTGATTCCAAGGCCACAGTATAGATATTCTGAGAGGCAACCAACTAGGAGCAGACCTCGGCCACGGCATGACAGGCGTCGTGAAACAATGCAGGTTGAAAGGAGAGACCCTGTTCAAAGACAAGACTGGAACCAAAGTCAGGGAGGACCTATGCAGCAATCGACTCCAATGAACAGTCAAAACTCTCCTTCTGGTGGACCAAAATGTTAAACATGATTTCTGCTTGACAAATTTCCCCCATAGTTATAGTGGAGAATTCTGATTTAAGTTCTGAATCTGCGGCATGTTGTATGTCCATGGTTTTTTGTTTGGAAATGACTCTGCCTGAACTTGGACATCATATGATTAGAATCTTTAGTATCATTATGATGATGTGATATCCAATTCAGATCGTTTACTATTAAATTGATAAACTTTTGGTTGCTTGTACTTAGTATTCAAAGTCTCGCAGCATGGATCCTTAGTAATCTGGTTACTTTTTGCCAGAGACAAAGCAGTTCGCCTTTTGGGATACTGATTGTTTTACATATTTGTGTCTGTAGCCTTTTTATCTGGTCAAGTGTGAAATCCAAGTGTATATGTGTCTTGGTGAGTTTTGATTATGACTAAGAGGAGTTCTTTGTTTATTTTGTTGGGGAATACTAGGTAAAAAATGACTATCTTGAACAACATGAACAACCACCAATCACACTACACCATAATTTAATGTTACTAATTAAATTTAAGATTAATTTACTCTTTTAACCCTATTAATTCACATTATTTAAACATTGTTCAAAAATGTTGTTAGTTACTTATACTTTTCCTATTTTGTTTAAAGTTTTGTTACTAGCAGCTGGCTAAGTCTATAACCAACAATTAAGCACCATTAGATAATAACAGAGCCAAGGATTGCTCAGATATTTGCTTCAATAATTTCCTCCGACCTTGGGCTTGGAGTGACGTAATTGAAGATTGTTTATTTCGAATCTATGGTAAAATGACTAGCAAAACAAGTTGAAGTGGAGAGACGCATGTGGCATTGTGAATTTTGTAAATCTCTGCTCTAGACTGAAAAACGGAAATATATTGTGAATCACTGTATCCCATTTACATCCAATATTTGGAAAATAAAATAAAATATCAAAATCAATTGAATAACTGAATAGGCAAAGTTATTTATCCAATCTGTTGTCATGTTATTTGAGACCAAGCATAGATACGGTGTGTGTATCATACGATCATATCACATTACCGGATGTCTGAAATTAATATAAAGATAAAAAATAATACAAAAAAGGGTGTGTTAATCTGATCTTACAAACAATAAAACGGATCTATCTCCTTAGAGTAATATTAAAACTCAAAAGAGGAAGCGAGTTCAGACAAGCGTTTCATCATCATAACGATAATTCAACAAACAACCGCAACCTGCTCTATCTTGAAATCAAAAACAACAAAAAGAAGGGTTTCCTTCTCTCACTCAATCATCAGATCAGATCCCAACAACGTAGATATGAATTCCAACCAAAACAAATCATCCCCTCTTTCACTCAACAACTACAATTTCGATTTCGATCTCGGCATCGGATCCAATCGCCCCAAGTCCCTCAACGACCAGAAAGCCCCCAATTCCTCCGCCCCTTCTTACTCCTCCTATTCTTATTCCTCCACCGCCACTTCCTCTTCCCAACCGAGGCCTTCCTGGCAACCCAACAAGCCCTCATGGTCCCACAAGCCCGTCTCCGCTCCTGCCACTCAGACTGGGTTGCCCGGTGGTCCCCCTTCCATGGTCGGTGACATCTTCGGCAAGTCATGGGGTTCCACCCAACCTTCCGCTTCTGCCTCCGCCTCCGCCTCCACCGTCGGCATCGCTAACAAAAACCCTAACCTTTTCGGAGACCTGGTCACCTCTGCGCTTGGCCAAGGTCCCAGGAGCTCTTCCAATGTTCCTCTAAAAAACGCAACCCCTGCTTCCAAGCCTTCAGCTCCCGCCACTTCCACCTTTTCCATGGGAAAAATGGAAGATTCTTTGCCCAAAACTGCTAACACCGCACAGAGTAGTACAAATTGGGGATCTTCTGCCAATTTAGGGGGTTCTAGTACCGGGTATGGTGGTACCAGTATGAATTCCAACAGAAGCCCGAATCTTGGGGTCCTTCATTAAGTACTATGGGTGTTGGTGGTTCAGCTGGTAGTGGATTCAGTTCCAGTAACAATGATCCGTTTAGTTCTCTGTCTGGTATTGGATCAAAGCAATCTGGTGCTGCTAGTCTTAATTCAGCTGCTAAATCCCAAAAGAATGATTTGGGGGATGATGGTTTTGGAGATTTTCAGAATGCTTACAAGCCAACCTCTGCAGCTTCTGTTAATGTTGGAATTGACATTGATTTTGGTGGATCTGCCACCTCGAATCAGACCCCAGTCCAGGGATCTGCTGGTGGTGCTGATCCAATGGACATGTTTTTCTCATCTTCCTCAGCATCTGCCGGAGGCACTGCTGCGGCTACGTCTCAAGGATTTGGAGGACAGGCACCTGCAGAAGTGGAAGATTGGGGTCTGGATTCTGAGTTTGGTGGAGGAGGGCATGATTTGGGTGGCACAACCACTGAGCTTGAAGGGCTTCCCCCACCTCCTGCCGGGGTGTCTGGTGCCGCTGCCAAAAACAAGGGGATGGACAATTACAAGCAGGGCCAGTTTGCTGATGCTATCAAGTGGCTTTCCTGGGCCGTCATCCTTCTGGAGAAAGCCGGGGATAACGCAGGCTCTGTGGAGGTTTTGTCATGCAGGGCTTCCTGTTACAAAGAAGTTGGGGAGTATAAGAAGGCAGTGGCAGATTGTACAAAGGTATACTTAGGCCTGTAGTATTACTTTGTGTTTAGAGTTTGAATTATATAGTAGTTGTTAGATCTATAAATGTAGCTTTTTGAATCACTAATAGTGTGTTTAGTTTCCCTTCCCATATGGAATTCCAAAACATTAGTTTAGCTGAACTGCAAAAGACAAGCTTTAGTCCATTAATTCTCCAAATCGCAAACTAAGCGCATGCTAAGTATCTGCTGACTTATGTAATTGAATGTTGTTTCTTGTTGTAGACATGAATTAGCCGCCACAATATGGTATGGTATGCTATTGGCAAACTTATTTGCTAATGAAAAGAAAGAATATCTCATTAGATCTATTTGGCTTACAATATGAGATCTTCTCCTGGCTTATAATGTCATATCTTTGTTGAGACCATAGGTAGCATGTATTGAGTTCAGCTATTGACTGTTGTAGTTGGGAGAGGTTAGGATTTCCCTGTACATTTATGTTGGCTCCACGATGAATTGCTGCTATGAGCCTATGACTTCTAGGATGAATCAAACCACACCAATTTCTTGATCACCATTTATTTTCAAGTAAGTGTTTTCATCTTTATGTTGTTTTGTTTGCAGGTTCTAGAAAATGATGAGAAAAATGTGTCCGTCCTTGTACAGCGTGCTCTCTTGTATGAGAGTATGGAGAAGTACAGACTTGGTGCTGAAGACCTGAGGACAGTGCTAAAGATTGATCCTGGGAACAGAGTTGCCAGAAGTACCGTTCACCGATTGGCTAAGATGGCCGATTAGTGATGATTTTTTCTCCTTTCATCCAATTTTTACAATATATAGGTCTATCTATACCTACACCTTTACCCCCGGTAGCCATGATTGTCAGGGGGTTCATACGTATGAACTGCTTTTTTGATTTCTGGTTAGCCTTCATATGCATTTCTCTGTGTCCTTTATTTCATTCTGGCCATCTCACGAGATTAATTTTCTCGTTTTCTTCAGAGACATAAACAGCTAAACGTAATGTGAGTTTCCATATTCTTTTCCTATTTATGTTGTCCCAAGTGTTTAGATTGTTTGCATGTTATGAAAGTGTTTATTGGTTGCACTTTCGTTATTGAGTACCCTTGACGAATTCTTTTGGATATAAAGAATCAACCTTACGCCATGCTTCCTCATCTCTTGAAGTCATCTATGGACATGAGATTTGTTCTGGGTTGTTATAATATATGTAAAGGATTTTTTGGGTCTAGAAGTTCATGAGAATTTTATATAGACTTCGTTATTGTTCTGCTGCATTCTTTTTTTTCTATACGTGATGTGTGCGCACTAATCAGGAATCACATCAATTCTGTATTCCCTTCTCCAAAGAATATTTATGCAAATAAATATCCAATTCAATCTCTATCTATCATCTCGACGGATACTACTATCTCTGACTAAAATAATGACAATGCATTTCATAATCGTTCATACCGGAAAATAAATTGGTAAAAATACCACGTTGTTTTTGAAGATAATATGCTCTTTAGTTATCATATGCAATTGACTTTTCTTCAATAAGGTTACCGGTTTTTCGATTCACCATACCGAACGCTAAAACTGGAAGGTAAGAAAAATCCCTAATAGGCTAATACACAACGGAAAAGTCCCTACTAAAAACAATTCATTAGTTATCATTGTTACTGTTTATATCAATCTTTGCATACAAAGAGTGAGTATGTAATCCTCCCAATTGGTCCTTGAGATTTGCACGTTTACTTATTTTGGTTCTCGAAATTCAAAATTTCTTATAGTGGTCTTCAGATTCAGGTGCAGGCATCAATTTGGTCTCTCGACCCTTTTCGACAATGCATCATCAAACTGAGTGCTAAGGTGGCAAAAGTTTGTCATGTTGGACTCTCCAACAATTAGGTAACATAGCAATATTTGATTTTGGACCTCATTTAGTCCCTACTCCCTAGAGCCCTAAATTATTCTTCTTCTTCTTCCTCCTCCTCCTCCTCCTCCGCGCCGTCCCTCTCCTCTCGCTTCCCCTTTTCTACTTCCTTGTCTCCCGCCCAATCTTTTTCCCATAGTAATATGATTCATGCTTGCTGCAGCACCTTCTTCCCTTGCTTAGTGCATTTCATGTGTCTTATTTTTAGGTGGAAATAGCTTACTTCGATAATGGAGGCATTCTTCCATACCTGATAAGGAATCTCATCAAGTAGTGAAGTCATTGTTAATGAAAAATTCTAGAGCCGATTGTTGTTGCAGGCTTTTCAGTTCTCATGTTGTAAAACGTGTGATAATAAGTTTTCAATAAATTGGAAAACATCCCTTAAGCAGGGATGTAATTTTTGACTTTCTTCTCAAGCGTTTATTAGTTACTCGGCTTATAAATAGTTACTATATTCAGTTTAATGTCTTAATTTTTGTGTCATAACTCTGTCTATTGAAAAAGAATGTGGGATAATCATATTCATTAAAGCAAAATGAATAGAGATTTGAATTTTTTGCTAATAATTCTTAAAGATATCTACTTTTGATTGAATTATTGTAATTATAAGACACTCCTTCCATTTCAATAACCTCTTTTAAAATTGATCAAGAACCCTACCGGAAAAATGAAATGATCAACAAAAGCATATTGCTATGGGAAAAGAGGAGATCGTGTCAGAAAAAGGGAAGTAGCGTGGTGGAGAAGGCGAAGATAAAGAGGAAGTCAAGAAGAAAGGAATGGTTCAGGTGAGAGACAAGAAGAAGAAAAGGGAAAGCGAGAGGAGAAGGATGGCGCTGAGTAAGAGGAGGAAGAAGAAGAAGTTAGGGTTCCACGGATCAAATGGGTCCAAAATCAAATGTTGACATGTCACCTAATTGTTGGAGAATCCAGCGTGTCAAGATTTTGCCACCTCAGCACTCCATTTGCTAACTCATCGCTAGAAAGGATCGAGGGACCAAATTAGTACCCAAACCTAAATCTGAGAGGCCACTATAAAAAATTTTGAATTTCGAAAATTAAAGGAGGTAATCACACAAATTTCAAAAACCAAAATGCAAATTTACTCTTTGGTGTTTCATAGGGATGTCAACGGGGCAGGGTGGGGGTGAGGGATGCCTCTCTGCTCTCCATCCCCTCCCCTAGATTTGTTCCCCGTCTCCGTCTCCGTTCCCGTTCCTCGCCGTGGGGAAATATTGCTTCCCATCCTTATTCTCTACGGGGACCCTGTTTCCCATCTATTTGATAGTTCTAACTAATTATTAATTTCCATATGAATAGAACTGCAAGTATTCATCCTATACAAAATAGCAAAATTTTATACAAAAAGTCTAAACAACAAAATGATGATTTCTTTTGAAATAACGTAGTGGGGGATGCAACGGCGAGCCAGAGGACAGAGCAGTGGATAAGGTGGGAGATGCAGCAACAGAGAGAAAAATGGACATGACGACAGAATTACGAAAAGGGACGCTGCAAATAGAGAGCACGATGCGGTGAAAGTAATGGCACCGTGAGGCGTGATGGTGCGGTGAAAAAGGAGAGTGACGAGAGAATGACTGCAGAGAGGTTGGATGAAGTATGGATAGTGTTAGAGGTCTCTGAATTAAAGAAGGATTATATAAATGAGAATTAGGAGTTTTAGGTTTATATATATATGTGTGTATGTGAATTGACTAAAAAGTATATATGAGAACTAAATTATTAAGGATAATTTAGTAAATTTATGAATTTCAGGAATTAGTAGGGATCCTCGCTCGGATCCCCGTGCCTGCCTCGAGAAAATTTCGTACCCCGTCCCCAGTCCCGTGTCTCGAAGAGTTTTGTCATCCCTAATACTCTTCTAGTTATAATAAGCCACTATTATTACTCCAATCCAAAACCCGTTCCTGTCTCTTGCTACGCCGTGATTCACTTCCACTACTTAACTATGATTCTATTAATTACCGATGGGTCATGGGCTCATGGCATGATTCAAAAATCAAAATGTGCAAATATGAAAAAAAAAAAAAAACAACATCAAGATCAAGATCAATCCTTTTCCAATAAACTATTGGTAATAATAACGTCACCTAGTTTGTAATGTACAAGGCAATATAATGTCCCTCAACCTCCTCGGGAAAGATATAAACCTTACAAAACAACAAATCAAAGAAGCAAAAAAATGACAAAGAATAGAATCGAGTTGACACTTTCTTTGACACAATTCGAGAAGAAACATATGGGAGCAAGCAAAGAAACACACATACCCGGCCTTCATTTTAAAAAAGACTACTACTCAGCTAACAATAAATCATATCGTAAACACCGAACCCAAGTTATGCAAACAAGCATACGAATAAGTTACCAAGAGTAACACAGAAGTTCAATGGTCATCGTGCTTTTGGTCATGTAAAAATTCCTTATTCTATTTGCAATGAATCATACACTGAGGTTGAGGCAATTTCGAACAAACAAGCCAACCAAACTACTGAAATCAAAAGAGCTCAAAACGATTAAACACTTCAACTCCGGTAGGTTCAAACTTTAAACAACCAATCAATCCTACAGCATACACTCACTATACAAGTACAATGATGGCAGTAATAAGAGAGAGAAGGGGGGGGGGGGGAGGGAATGTTCAAGAGTAATGTGATCATGATTCCGCGATTTTGGAATAACGACAGTAATATTCAAGCATCTGCTATCACTACATGGCATTCCAATTCAATAAGAACTATCATCAGTCCAAGACCTTACCTCAAGTCACAAACAAATCAAGACAATAAATAAAGACACATACTTTTCTACATATAACTTATAAAAGGCCATGCTTTGCAAGCAGAACCCGTATAGATTACCCTAAACCCATGCACCAATGATCAATAAGAACATCAAACCAGAATCACGTCTCTTAAACTATTCCAAACTAACTGTTAGGCGGGAAAGGAATTTGCAAGAAAAAAAAAAGACTAACACAACCATGAAAGCAAAAAAACTAACCAGAACAGAATAGCAAATCTAAATGAAGCAATTACCATGAAATTTTATGATAAATAAGAAAATTATTATATACAATATTTACATTTAAATTCCCAATTAAATAGAGAGGTAATTCCAAGTTACCAACTAACAAGCGTTAATTCGACGAATTTCTTTTCCAAGCTATGAAGTATGAACTAGCAAATCAACAAATTGGGGTCAATCTAGCAGGAACTTTTTCCCTATCACCAGAATCCACAATCGCACCATCCGCAAGGATTTGAACGATCCTCTTGAACGCGAAATGGATGCAATTCGAAAGCATGATCCAAGACAGCACCTGGTACACGAAATCGAACGCAGGGTCCGGAATCGAAGACGAATGTTCATCCCAATCATTATGCCCGTCCCCAAACCTATTGAAATTCCAACGTCCGCCGCTTCCTCCGAACCCTCCGCCGCCGCCTCCTCCGAAAACACCATCGCCTCCGTCGCCAAAGAAAAAGCCCTCGTTTTCGTTGTCCCCGGCGCCGTCGCCCGACAACTTGCGCTTCGTTCGTCGTTTATTCCGAAGAAGCGTCCGACGCGGCATCCTGTACGATCTAGGCTTCACTGGCGGCGGCGCCACCGCGTCGTAAGGCTGAAGGATGGCCGAGATCTGGTCGGCGAGGGAATCGGTGACGGAAACGTTGCAGGTGGAATTGCAGCTACGGAGGACGCATAGGCCTTTCGCAGCGGTGACTGCGACGGTGTCAGCCGCAACGAGAATGTCCGCAATCATCGCCATGATCTCTCGCCAAACGGGGAATGAATGAATCCTGTAAAAAGTGGAATTGAATTTTGACTTTGAGAGAAGAGAAAGAAAAAGAGGGGAAGCAAAATAAGAATCGGAATAGGTTTGCTTTGAGGAATGTGAAGACTGCAAGTTTGGCCAAAACGCTAACGTGTCAGTTGGACTGTGACAGCTTCCTCTGTCGTTTTTAGGAAATCTCGTTATGTGGTCACAGGTCAACTGAGGTCCAATGGATCAGAATTGATTTTTTTTGTCATGGGTTAGGATTTTGGGCCAGCCCAATTACACTAAACAATGTGGTCATTACCATCTGATCTGATTATTACTTACTATTTTTTAGCATCTTTTTTGACCGTTAAATTAATAAAAAAAATTTACTATTAAAAATTTATTAAATATATTAAAAAATAAAAAATATATATTTTTTAAAAAGTTATCGTTTGTATTTTTTTAAAGATTTTTTTCTAAAAAAATATGTTTTTTATATAATAAATGAACAAAAAAGTACTTTTATTTTATTTTACTCAAATATAATTGATAAATAAAAAAATCCTTTTACATAAAATATTCAAATATAAAATTATTTTTATTTTTGTAAAAATTTTTTTTAAAAAATATTATTTAAAAAGAGATATTTTTCGAGAATGGTGTCCAAACAAATCCTATATCTTTTATAATTTTACAATACCAAAAAATATGATTTTTTATTTAAATTAAATAAATATATAAATTATGAAAATATATGAAATATGAAGTAATTACGTAAATCCGTAACTATACATATCTCGAACGTTGAGGAGTAAGACAAGAAATGAGTATATCTCATTGTTTGAGACTCTGTTAATGACATATTTTAGGTGCATCCAGAATATGTTTTACATGGGAGATCAGATACTAAGTAGTTGAGATACGTTTCAATTTAAAAGGGGGTTTCAGTACCGAAAATACATGCAACATGTCTAATTGGGGCATCAGCATTCGAGATGTAGTTGAAGAATGGACTGTATAAATAGAGTTATTCTTTAAGATATCTTGGGTGCAGAGATACTTAAAGCATAATACACATATTCGGATGCTGAGAGTAAAATTACACGTTTGACCATATTTCGGATGCTAAGTTCCAAATTAGGGATGTTGCACGTATCTCAAGTGCTGAGACTCCATTTTAAAATTAAACATATCTCGGGTGCTCAGTATTCGATCTCCTATGTAAAAAATATTCTGAGTGCACTTAGGATATGCCACGGTATCGCTCGATCATAAAATGAGATCTCAGACCCCAAAATATGCTCATTTGTAATCTTACTCTTCAGCGTTCAAAGTGTGCATGATTACGTATTTATGTAATTACTTTATATTATATTATATATATATATATATATATATATATATTTGACTTAAATAAAAAATTCAAAAATATATGTTTTATATTTTTAATATAAAAGTAATCATATATATAATTGTTTCGAGAGTTACCTGAAACGTTGATATCTGAATATGAGGTCCAGGTTCCTTGGTGTGATAGTGTTTGTCTTCTTTGGTGCTGAGGTGGTATCTACAAGAGACTTCAATATTTAAGTGAGTAAGGACTTTAGACAGATTTTTAATAGAGTAAAACATAAGTTATGCAGATGTCAGTGTATTTATAGTAAAATGTGATAACCTTCGTGGTAACAATAATTTTATCTTATCTTATATTGTAAAAGTTTATTGAGATTTTATCTTCTAAATAAGATAAAGATAATAAAAAAAAGATTTAAAGAAGCAGTTAAATAAGTATACATCGATTTCTCCTTTCAAAAAAGTAAATCCCTTTGAAATAGACCTTATATTTTTATTGGGCATAATTTTATAATTTGAATTGGGTATGAACAGTAATATTTGTGTTGAGTCTTTTAACTAGCAAACCAAACACGCTGGGAAATACTAATTGCACACGAGCTATATTTTTTCGTCCATATCTAATAGAAGGGAATTACTTATTTATTTCTTAAAAAATATTACAGTTTTGGGGAAAATATACTACTATGCTAGTAAAGATATAATATTTTTTTTAGTGACTGAAATAAATTAAATAAAGAAAAATAAAACAAATAAAATAAGTAACTGCTTAAATAGATGGATAGTTTTGTTTAAGACTACTTTTAAACTCCTCCCAAGGTGAAAAAAGCTCCACATGCGAAAGTTGTAACTTTATTGCCATCTTTGTCATAATATCTGCCACTGTGTTTGCATCTCTCATAATCAGACGAAAGTCAACACGCCAATTTTAATGCATGATATCTCTTATTTTGAGCACTAATGGATCAATAAACCCAAAACCATCTTGAGTAACAAGATTAAATGCTTCCATACAATCCGTCTCACAAATAACATCTCGTTGACCCACATCCCAAGCTAAGACAGATATCCTCTCCAAATAGCAAACAATTCTCCTTGAAGAATACTATTACTCTCAATCATTCCCAAACACCCCCTTTGTCAGCTCTCATTACAATCTCTAATAACACAAGCAAAACCAACACTATCACCTGAACCAAAATAACTAACATCACAATTAATCTTAAAAGTACCAATGGATGGGGATTTCAAAAACCATTTAGAATAGAGGAAAGGGATATACGTTGTAATTTAAAAATATTCCTAAACTTTTTTTCTAAGGTTAATGCCAGACAAATCACTTTTTTCGGAATAAACTGTATACAAATATGCAGATACCAAAAATTAGACATCATTAAGTTAATATTCTATTTAAATTATAAATATAAATTTAGTAACGAAAAATCCTAAATGAGTTTTACATTCTTAATTCATCAAAAATTAAAATTTATAATTTGATTCTATCAAAAGTTAATCCCATTGTTAAATAATCCATTAAAAATTGTAAATAAATATGCAAAATAATAAAATTGCTATTGGCTTTTTCTGTGTAAAAGATTTGTCCATTTCAGTGGAAAAGAAGGTGGAAAGGGCAAAGCGAAGAAAGAAAAGAAAGAAGCGAAGCGAAGCCATGCACATGTCGAACCTCGACGTTCAAGCTGCCGTACCCATCTACTTCTAATCAATCAAAATTAAACATAAATAAAGAAATAAATCTGTACGTGGATCGGATTCGAATCCACCCAAACACGGTTCATGGAATCGCGAATTGCCGGTGGCAGCAGCAGCTGCCACCAGTACCACCAAATTCAGCCGGAGGCTTCGACGTCGTCGTTCTGGCCACCGCCGGAGCCTAGTCGGATCTTCGATGAGTTGCCGGAAGCCACCATTATATCCGTGTCTCGGCCAGAGGCCGCCGACATTACCCCCGCTCTCCTCTCTTACACCATTCTTTTTCGCTACAGACAGGTACGTCTTTCTCCCGTCTCCATTTCTTCTCAATTCCGCGATCCCGAGATCACGTGACATAATTGCCGCACGTGCCAGCTTCATGTTGAACAATGTTCACTATTATTTATTTATTTACTTATTAATGTTCATTCCATCATCATCAGTTCAAGTGGCAGCTGGTGAAGAAAGCTTCCCAAGTGTTTTATTTACATTTTATGTTAAAGAAGCGCGCCTTTATTGAGGAAATTCATGAGAAGCAAGAGCATGTATGTGTTTAATCAGTTCTAATTTTCTATTGGAAGCTAAGTGCTTTTGTAGATTATTTATAATGTGATTCTGATTGATTACACCTTGCAAAAATTTGGATTTTAATGTAATCTTTGCTCAAATATTATATTAAAGGTTAAAGACTGGCTTCAAAATCTAGGAATAGGAGACCTTGCAGCTATGGTGCACATTGATGATGAAGCTGACGATGAAGTCATGCCTTTAAATAATCATCATGATGAAAGTGTTAAAGAAAGGTGATCACCCTCAACACCAGGATCTTAGAACTGCATCTATGATATCCTGTGTGGCTGGAATCGCTCATCAGTTGCTTTTTGTTCCAGAGATGTTCCATCTAGTGCTGCTCTACCAATTCTGCGGCCAGCTTTAGGAACACAAGAGACTACAGCAGACAGGGCAAAGATTGCGATGCAGGGGTATCTCAATCACTTTTTGGGAAATATAACTATTGTTAACTCAAGAGAGGTATGTGCTGTGCATTCACTTTGGAATTTCAAGGACTGTGCTTTAGTTTGTTAGTGTAACATGTGAAATGAAGGCAATTTGCTTCCATCTGAGGATGACCGAGGCACCCAGCTAGTATTAATTCATTTGCATGGACGTCATAGCTAAGATATAAGTATAATAACTAGATATATCGCAAAGACAAACTGATGAAAATTTAACAGAGGCTTCATTCAGTTCTTGCATGCTTATTATTTTATTCTTCAATTTAACTTCATATCATATTTGACAGCCTTAATAAAGGAAAGCTTAAAAAAAGGCCAAACAGGGGGAGAAAAAAAAAAAAGAAAAGGAAGGGGGGGGGGGGGGGATAGAAAATTAAAAGTTTATCAGTTTTATTGAAATGTTGATTGACCAAAAAGTAATTAAATTTCCAAGATACACATCCTTGTTTGTGAAGTTCAAGTAAAACCAAGTGTGCACCCTACAAAAATACCACTCAAGTTGTTGGAAACCTCCTTCAAACCTTCTTATTTTGACTGTTGCTTCTGTTAGGCTCAAAGTTACTTTGATGTTTAGCTACCATATTTGTTATGTCATACATCTCATATGATATGGACCTTGTTACCTCTAAATCTGTAATAAATTTTGTTTTCATTCAATGTTCATGCCTATTTACCATTTGTTATTGAAGAATCAATTGTTTGACTGGTCTGTAATTTCTTGTTGCATTCTTGCTGTAGGTTTGCAAGTTTCTGGGGGTATCAAAGTTATCCTTTTTACCTGAATATGGTTCCAAGCTACATGAAGATTACGTGATGGTGATGCATCTGCCAAAATTTTCAAAGGATGATAATTCCAGAAAGTGTTGTTTGTCTGATTGTTTTCGTTGTTGTAATGATAACTGGCAGAAGGTAACAAAATCTTGCTTTTGAGACTAGGCAATATGCTTCATTCATCTTGATCTGTTTTGAAGAATGTTAGACAAAGTAGGTTGCATCTTGCATAGTAACAATAATACATTGGAACTACTGAAGTAGTCAGAAATCTTGTTAGGACTGCTAAGTTACTGGTACTTTTATCCTCATATATTTATTTCCATAATTAAAACGATAAAATATTTGTTAATTGTTATGAATCATCTCTCTAAAAGTTTAAGTTTTTTAGGTGAAAACATGTGCATGACTTTATACTTAAACCAGGATTTCAGGAATACCAGAATGCAGAAATTTGAGACTAATATGATAAGGGACAATGTTCTGTCTATATATAATACTACAGTAATACAAATATCAAATGTTGAGATAAACTTAAATTGTAAGAACGTTCTGTTTTTATGGTAGATCAATTGATTTTTGATATTTGTGTCATGAAGCAATGATGTTATTATTTTCACTATTGTTTCATGAAGTTTTTTGAGTAACACTATTATATTTGGTTTGACTTTACCATGTATCAGCTTCCTGTCTTGTTCTGTGCAGGTTTGGGCAGTACTGAAACCTGGATTCTTGGCACTGCTAGCAGATCCTTTTGATGTACAACCTTTGGACATTATTGCTTTTGATGTACTACCTTCCTCGGATGGGAATGTGGATCATCGTCAATCACTGGCACAAGAAATGAAGGATCGAAATCCCTTGCGCCATTCATTTAAGGTAAGAAAGGTGCTCTTGTATTTTTGTTGTTGCCTCATTGTCTTACTCTTGTCACTTATGACTTAAGAGGATATAATGCTAACTGTAGGTAACTTGTGGAAACCGGTGTATTAGAGTTAGAGTAAAAAGTAGTGCTAAAGTTAAAGATTGGGTCACTGCAATTAATGATGCTGGACTCAAGCCCCCTGAAGGATGGTGTCATCCCCACCGCTATGGTTCTTATGCTCCTCCAAGAGGCTTAATCAAAGATGGAAGTCAGGCTCAATGGTTTGTAGATGGTCGTGCCGCATTTGAGGCAATTGCTTCTTCAATCAAGGATGCAAAATCAGAGGTTTGTATAGTCTAGTACCAGAACATTTGAGGCCACTTATTGCATAATTTTTTTATCACAAGAAGGAAAATAATAATCAATTTTGAGTTCTGTTCAATGATCGAGAGATTCATGCAGATATTTATTTGTGGCTGGTGGTTGTGCCCAGAACTGTATCTAAAGCGCCCTTTTCATGCTCATGCTTCATCAAGGCTTGATAATTTGCTGGAAGCAAGAGCTAAGCAAGGGGTCCAGGTAACTGTTAATGTGAATCCTATCAGCCATCTGCTTTGCAACTTACTGATTAGTTTTGAAGGTTTCTGAGAATGTTGGCTTTCATTTATTTTATTTGCATTTGTTTCACCTGTGATAATATTTCCTTAGTTGGAGTTGCTACTCATCAGCTATTTATTCATGATTTTTTCTCCCCAAAGACATGTTGAGATCTTCATGATTCTTTTTATTTTTCCAAACATGCAGATTTTCGTTCTTATCTACAAAGAGGTAGCCCTTGCTTTGAAAATCAATAGTTCTTATAGCAGGAGAAAGCTTCTTAGCATTCACGAGAATGTGAGGGTATTACGCTATCCTGACCACTTTTCTACTGGTGTTTACCTGTGGTATGCAAACTTAATTTCCTAAGCTTAATTGTATATCTTGTTATACTATTATTATTATTATTATGTGAAGAATATCAAAAATATTATTATCCTGACCACTTTTCTACTGGTGTTTACCTGTAAGTTTTTATTTACAAGTATAGAATATCAAAAATGTTATTCGTACACCAAAATCAGCTACTAAAATCAGCCACAAATGTATTTGTGTATAAATACATATATAGTTTAATTTATTTTGAATGTGTATTTGTGTTCCAATATGTATTTTATACTAGTGACTGATTTTGTTGTACACGTAGCATAGTCAATAAAATATGTTACAGATTTATGGTTTCTTATATGGGTTCATGATTATATATAGGTCGCATCATGAGAAACTTGTGATTGTTGACCACCAGATTTGCTTTATTGGAGGACTGGATTTGTGCTTTGGTCGTTATGACACCCCTGAACATAAAGTTGGGGATCTCCCTCCTATTATCTGGCCAGGAAAGGACTATTATAATCCAAGGTAACTTTTGTGCGTAATTGGAAACTAAGATCACAAGAAACTTTTTATAGGTTTCTTTTTATTGGTAATTCATCTCATTGCAGTTCTATACTAGCCATTAATGTTGTTTAATGAGTTTTCAGAGTAGTTTAGTTGCCTATTCAAATTCACTTGGATACTTAGTATAAAACTTCTGGCTTTTGCACTAGGCGTGTATTAAGATTTACCCATCATTACTTGATCAAATGTTAATTTTATGTTGTTAATGCATGGATTTGTTTTCAATTTTTTTGGCAGGGAATCCGAACCAAATTCATGGGAAGATATGATGAAAGATGAATTGGACCGTGGAAAATACCCGCGTATGCCTTGGCATGATGTTCATTGTGCACTTTGGGGGCCACCTTGTCGTGACATAGCGAGGCACTTTGTTCAGAGATGGAATTTTGCCAAGGTAGACTTTGTCTGCTATTGTGTTGAAGTATCCATGCATTCTAGTGCTAAATACTCAATAGGAAAGAAATAATGTCCTTTTTTCTCCCCTCAGAGGAACAAAGCTCCAAATGAGCAAGCGATACCATTACTTATGCCTCGGCATCATATGGTTATTCCACATTACTTGGGAAAGGACACAGAGGTGAAGATTGAATACAGGAATAATGACAACAACAGAACCATGATGAGGGAAGACTCCTTTAGCTCAGCAACTGATGATATTCCTTTACTATTGCCTCGGGAGTCTGGTGGGCTCAATACTTCTGAAGAAGACCCCAGAAGCGGGTCAAGCTCATTTTCATATCTGCGTGACCAGACTGCTAGTAGGCTCAGCAGCGGTCTTTCTTTCTCTTTATGGAAGACCAGAGTTGAACCACTTAGTTCTGATACACCAATGAAGGGTTTTGTAGACAATCTTGATGGTGTGCAAGTGCGTCATCAAAGGAAAATGTCTCTGGATAGAGTATCTCTTGGTGATGTCCAGAATTCAGATCAAGAGTGGTGGAAAACACCAGGACCTGGTGAGCATGGAGGTTTTGCAGAAGACTCTGGACAAGTTGGCCCTCGTGTTTCGTGTCGTTGTCAGGTGTGGTGTTCTCTTTTGTGCACTGACCACACCTTAAACAAATTTTGCCAATGAATTATGGCATTGTGCAATTTCTTTCCTGTGTGTATGGAGATGCGACATCATCTCATTAAAGTTCCAATGAAATATAATTATTCTATTTTCAGCATCAAATATGATTGTTAAGAGAAGCCAGGTATTTGTTGGTAGCATCTAAACTATCTCTCTTTTTATGCAACATAAAAACTAAATCCATTGGACATCAATGATATTTCTGATTCTCTGACAATTTTATTTTATTAAGGATGTAACATATCTTATTCCTATACTATTTGGTATATATAATTCAATTTGTCATTGTATTTTCTACTATTAAAACATCATCTAATTGATAGGTTATTAGGAGTGTCACTCAATGGTCAGCTGGAACAAGCCAAACCGAAGAAAGCATCCACAAGGCATATTGCTCTCTAATTGAGAAGGCAGAATATTTCATCTACATTGAGGTATCAAATTTTACACTTCTTTTATCATATCAATACTGCATGGTAAATAATTTGAAATACGATGGCTTTGCGTATGATCATGCCAAAACTAATTTTGCTTATTAATGATAAAATCTGTCTAGAAGCTCATGATTGTACTGAAATAACATCTAGTGGATATGGGTAGCAATTACATTAAATGCCATACTAATATTTCCTACAGAATATCTGTCCTCTCAGAATATCTTTAGACGGTTGTTTATCAGGATTATAGCAGTATGTGTTGACTTGCATTTTGTTTATGCTATGTTGACATTTTTAGAGTAATGTCTATTCTAAAGCAGTAATCAGTTCTTGTTTCATTGATATATCTTGCATTTATCATCTCTTTTATGTAAGCTGATTGTAGAAATTCCATAGTGTCTGCTGCTATGACTTTATTTCCCAGTTTCCAAATGCTTCTCTCCTGGTTTTCTCAACGAGATAATTAGTTCCTTTTGACACCTTAATGGCTTCCAATTTTTCAACTTTCACTTTCTAATTTTGATTGTGATGCCTTCTTTTTCTCTTCTGAAGTCTGTTCAAGGACATAGTTCTGATTGTTCTGTTTTGTCCTGGGCAACTTCTCCAGAATCAATTTTTTATCTCAGGTCTTTCACGGGATGATGTAATACGAAATCGTGTATCAGAAGCTTTATATCAACGGATTAGGCGAGCTTATGATGATAAGAAAACTTTTAGGGTTATAATTGTCATACCTCTCCTTCCTGGCTTCCAGGTTGGTTCCTTTATTTCCTCTTCAACACTGAAAGAATGTGTGAGCGTGTGTGTTGTGTGTGAATGGTTTTCTCACTTCTTTATTGTGTAGGGGGGCCTGGACGACAGTGGTGCGGCCTCTGTGAGAGCCATAATGCACTGGCAGTATAGAACTATCTGCCGAGGACAGAATTCTATATTACATAATTTGTATGAACTTCTTGGTTCAAAAATGCATGACTATATCTCTTTCTTCGGCCTCAGGGCATATGGTAGACTTTGTGATAGCGTTCCCTTGGTAACCAGCCAGGTACTCTTTCGCGATTATGGTCTTATACCAAAGTTGTTACAGTCAGCTTAGTCATATATGCATACTTCAAAGATTTAATCATATGTGAATATTTCAGATCTATGTTCACAGCAAAATCATGATTATTGATGATTGTACATGTTTGATTGGATCTGCTAATATCAATGATAGGAGTTTACTTGGCTCCAGAGATTCTGAGGTACATTCCAAACGTTTGTTTCACCCATCTTAGGCATTCCAAATTTGTTCGGTTATTTGAATTTTTTTCTTTGCTGATTCATCTCACTCCCCTCTAGAACTATATCAAGTGTAGCTGATGTTTAATTCCAGCCAAAGTAATTTTTATACTTTCGGACTGATGTAGTCAACATCTTGCAACAATTTTTTCTTACTCTGTATTGTTTTTTTCTTGTAACAAGCTATTCCACATTTGAGTTATAGTTTTAAGTTTAAACATAACGGAATTTCCTAGTCCAAATTGTCAATTTGATGCATATTTCAAAAATTGTTAGGTAACAGATTTAGCCTACAAAATGCAACTGAAATGAAGACAGAATAATTTTCATCAGACTTGCGAATCAATATAAGTTCTTTGTTTTATCATAGGACTCTCGATTAATTATTATCTCACCCTTAAAATCTTCAGGAATTGATCTGTTGATTGTCATTTGAAAAACTTTACTTGGGCTTTCAAGTTGTTTATCAGAGCATAATTTTTGCATCACCTTCTGTCCTCTTAATTCTCCCACATATGCATTTCAGATTGGTGTAGTTATAGAAGACAGAGAACTGATTGATTCCTATATGGATGGAAAGCCTTGGAAGGCAGGAAAATTCTCCTTGACTCTCCGATTGTCACTATGGTCTGAGCATTTAGGTCTTGGAGCAGGAGAGGTTAGTAAATTTCAATTCTCTGGAGAGCGTTCATTTCGTGTGGCCTATTTGTAAGCAGTGACGAATCTAGAAAATTTTAATAAAGTATATATAACATAAAATAAAATAAGAGAGACAGAGTAGTGGAGTAAAATTTAATAACATAACGAGGACAATTATACATAATTCTTATGTACTACTTAGAACATTTTTAAATTTTAGTGAGGGCACTTACCCCCACAATTATATAAGTGTATCTGTCCCTGTTTGTAATGCAAATTTCCATCTCTTTCCTCAGGCCAATCAAATAATGGATCCAGTTGTTGACTCTACCTACAATGACATTTGGTTGGCAAGAGCAAAGGTAATTAGAAACATGTGTATGCATACAAAAAAAAAATAACAGAGATGGTTTATTCAAAAGTTATGCATGGTTGGTTATTATGTGAACAACAGTGAACATGTATACCAATGTAATAATAACTTACTAACATTGCTGATCATTGTTCATGGTTGCATTTTGCAGGAAAATACTAAAATTTACCAGGATGTCTTTTCTTGTGTTCCTAATGATGTGATACACAACAGGTAGGAGAGTGGGTGAATGAGTCATGCTCCGTCCTCTTGTCTCTTGTTCTTACATGCTTTGTATTGTATATGCAGATATGCTTTCCGACAAAGCGTTGCTTTTTGGAAAGACAAGATAGGTCACAGTACTATTGATCTAGGGATAGCTCCAAAAAAGTTAGAATATCATCATGACGGAGTTACTGAGAGCATTGATCCCATGGAGAGGTTAGCGTCAGTGAAAGGTCACCTTGTTAGTTTCCCCCTGGAGTTCATGAGCTTAGAAAATCTAAGACCTGCTTTCAATGAAGGCGAGTTCTATGCTGCCCAAGTTTTCCATTGACTATCATGTCTCAGCAAGAGATATGTTTCACCATTACACACACTTTTTTTCTTTTTTTACGTGAGGTTTTGTAAGTTATCGCTTGCAGAGATTTTTCTATTGCAACTCTGCAAGAGAGAGAGAGAGAGAGAGAAAGAGAGAGAAAGAACCCCTGGCGAGGGGGACTCGAGTTACAATATCAAGGAAAAAATATGTATTAGAATGTTTATGAAATTCATCATTTTTTACATAAATGAAAATAACATCAATTTTAATATATACTGATATTTGCTTTTTGTTATTTTATTTGCCGTTAATTTCAACAAATATATCAACTTTCATTTTTTCTTTCTACTTCACCCCTATTAGTTATTACTATATGAATTTAATTTTAATACATTCTCAGTATAAAATAATAACTACTTTTTATATTGACTACATGAATAATCATCTAAAATAACGAATATTATAAAACATTTCACACTATCAATGTATCAAAATTAAACTCTTATTATATTATGCCAAGCTATAAATCATAATCAAAATTATTGTTGCTATTTTTACTACTAATTATAAAGAAAAAGGCCTAGTTTTCGTAATGTTTGCTAATGTAAATGTTAAAATGACAACGTGAGTTTAAATTCCTCTTGGGAAAAATCTGGGAAACCTATGCTTTATGAATTTTCTAAATGCTTTCACCTAAGTCAACCGCAGCCATAAATGAAGATTTTTTTGCCTCTGTCCATTGCCGTGATAAAATAAAATATTCCCCCGAAAATGCACTTATTTTGAGCCTCGACCTCGTGGGTCCCCCTAATACAACTGGCAAGTTGATAGCCTTGTATTTGGTCAATTAGTGGGGTTGTGTTATTGGAAAATATATATCTAAACAGATTGTCTCATTATTGACGTGTTCACTTTGTTGAATTTGTTTTTAATCAAATTAAAAAAGAAAAAAAAGGTGAAGGACTGAAGATGATTTTATTTAACGCCGACCAGTGACCACAATCTAAATTTCATCCACAGAAATAAGTTATTTATTTTTAAGGTACTTGTCAAGTCGTCATAGGCACAGTTGTTAAGTACCGACCCTGCATCACAAACAATCGCAATAGCGGTCCTTCAATTGTATTCTTTTGTTTTTAATTTGTATGTTTTTATTTGGTGTTGAGTCCTCAAACACTCTAATTTGTATCCAAATTCTGATAGCTATACTAAATTTGCCGTCTGATAAGTAATTATTAGAACAAAAGAAGTTGGGGTCGTTATTGGTAACTATGACATTTATTCATTTTTATTGTCCAAATTGCCCATGTGTTCCGTATCTAATGGCTGCCAAAGCAAGGATAGAATGGTAAATTAAACCAGCACAGCAGCAGCTACTACAAACTACAAAGTACAAAATTACAATCAAAATTGTGAACAAGTAAGTCACGTTGGTATATGACGGTTGCGCTTGTAACTTGGTTGGTCAATGGAAAGTGAATAACTTCAGAGGAATCATATTAAGTTGCTCAGGTTCTTGCAGGTAGTTGGAAATCTCAGGCACACTCTTGTAACTGTCCCTTTTTCTCTATCAAATTCAGTTTCTTTTGATCTCATATTGTTTTTAGTACTTTCATTGTGAAATGGGAATCTATAAAACTATGAACCATGATATCATGAAAGAATTAGCTAGGATAATATGTAGAGTCACATGTGTGTAAATGTAAATAATCTGAGACTATGATTTGAATGCAGTGGTCGTCATGGTTCTTTTCCAATCGTTTGTGAATGAGTTGGCACGAAGTGTGTCCATCAAGAAAGAGAAGAAGTGTCAGAAAGATGATGATGGAAGAAGAGCTGTGAAAGAAATGGCAAAGGCAGCAAAGAAGAATGGTTTGTTATTGAAATCATGTGGAGTTGTAAAGTCCACAAAGGCCAACAGCTTTGCTTCTGTGTTCACAAATAAGGGCCAGAAAGGAGTCAATCAAGATCGTGTCCTTGTTTGGGAGGTATGCCTCCACTTTCTCTAAGAATTGATTGCTTTTTAGAATGTTTAAGACTGAGAGTATCAAATTAGAATGTAATGATTTGTTTTCTGATGGTAGGAATTTGGTTGCCAAGGGGACATGATGTTATGTGGAATTTTTGATGGACATGGCCTTTGGGGACACTTAGTAGCCAAGAGGGTGAGGAAACTAGTACCAGCTTTTCTGCTATGCAATTGGCAAAAAAGTGTGGCTGCAACATCATCACTTCACTTGGATTTTAAGATGGAATCAGATGAATATATTCATGGATTTGATTTGTGGAAGCAATCCTACTTAAAGTCTTATGCTGCCATTGATCAAGATCTAAAGCAGCACACTGGGATTGATTCCTTTCGAAGTGGTACTACAGCTTTGACAATTATCAAACAGGTTATTGATCTGTTTATCTTGTTACATTTTCCATGCCCAAAATTTTAATTTGTTAGGAGGATGAAAACAAATCCTTACACCCCACTGTATATCAGAAATACTGAAAAAAACATGCTTTAAGAGATTGTGCAATGAAAGATTTAGAATTAGAATTTCTAGTTTTGGTAAATCATAGATGGAAAAAAACTTTTGGATATTATGGTTGATGAAACTCCACATATGATGAAAGTTGACCTTCTCATAGCTGAGAAGATAGGTATCAAAAATAGTACATGATATTGTTAGAATAAAAAATGTTTGTCTTAATAATGGAGTGGGTCCTGAATTAAATATGGTTAAATAGAAGTAGAGTAGGTGTGGTGCTTCGGTTAGCATACCTATCATTATAATAGATAGCTGCTTTATAAATTCTTTATGTTATCACCACTACTACTACAAAAATTCATTAGTGACAAGCTAAGATAGAAGTATTCAATATTAAATATTAATTAATCAGAATAAAGTAGCCTAAAGTTTCATTTCATTTTCAGGGAAATTATCTGATTACAGCAAATCTAGGTGATTCTAGAGCTGTGTTGGCAACAACTTCAGAGGATGGAAAATTGATTCCAATTCAGCTAACAACAGACTTGAAACCAAATTTACCAGGTGAGGATCTCTCTTGAGTAAGCCAAGTCATGCATGGCTTTCCTTTTTACTTGTTAGAATATATTAGGATATTTATAGGCACTAACAGAATCGTAATAATAAATACATAATATTCTATAATAAATAATTTTAATGAATGCTAATATGAAAAATATAAAAAATACTGTGATTTTACCAGAAGAAAATCAACTTATCCTCTTCAAAACGGATATCATGACTCTGATATTATGTTAGAAAGGGAAGAGGGACCCGAAAAGGTTTGTAAGTATTCAAGTTGTGTAGAATGATACAATATAAAATGGTATTTATAGGTACTAAGAAAATTGAAATAATAAAGACCTAATATCCTATAATAAATATTCAGATATTTTAAATAATGCTAGTTAATCCTAATATATTTTAACGTTACTGAAGGTTGTAGAGTCATATATTATTTTCGTTGAATTTATAGAGGAAGCGAATCGCATAATGGAATCAGGAGGGGAAGTGTATTGTATGGAAGATGAAAAAGGAGTGTACAGAGCATGGATGCCTAATGGTAGATCACCAGGGTTTGCAATTTCAAGAGCTTTTGGTGACCATTGCATGAAGGACTTCGGATTAATATCTGTCCCAGAAGTCACACACACAAAACTCACCAAAAGGGATCAATTTGTAATATTGGCTTCAGATGGGGTATGTATGCAAATCATGCAAATACATGTTATGTTTATGCATGTGATAATATAACTATGGTAGAAACTCAGGTACAATTAATTTAATGTGAAATTGATAGCTGAGACTTAGAATTATTAAATGATTTGATATCTTTGACTAAATTATCATCTAACAACTTGTAGCTATCAACCATACGTAAAGTGAGTTTTCACTTATAATTAATATGAATTCATTATTGTCAGGTATGGGATGTTATGTCAAATGAGGAAGCAGTGAAGATTGTGTATTCTTCAGGGGGAGAAAGAGCAGCAGAAAGGGTAGTGAAACGTGCAATCCATGAATGGAAACGCAAGAGAAGTAGCATTGCTATGGATGATATGTCTGTCATTTGCCTCTTCTTTCATTCTCACTCTCTCTCATCAGCTTCCTCCCACTAACACTATAAACTTGTTCAATTACAATCACTCAAATCACACACAACACAAACAAACAGGAATACATGTATGTATAATAATAATAAATGTATTGATTAAGTTTATAAAGTTATTAAAGGGTATGTATTTGTATCTATGTATTATGTATTCAGGATCAATTTTTTTCCGGTGAATTAACTTGACTCGCTTTTTTATTATTGCACAGAGTTGTCAAATTAAAAAATGAAAGGTATTTGTCAATCATTCCGGCGGTAAAGGGTTTTTTTTTTCTTTTTAAATGTAATAACTATTTTTGGTAAATTAAAATAAAAATAATTGTTATAAATACAAACTAAAAAATAAATTTCATAAAATTATTTTTGATATTTAAATAATTTTAATAAACATGAATATAATAAAAAGTAAATATAAATATAAATATAAATATAAATATAAATATTTACTAATATATAAAACTACATTAGACATTTTAACTTAAAAAATAAAATGTTTTATATTTTTTCAGAAACACAAATATCTCTCCAATACATTTTAATATATCAGACTTCAATTTGATGTAGAAATAATTAAAAAAAAAAGAAGAAGAAAGCTTTGAGTATGTTCAATAATTTCATAATTAGAATATTTATTTAACCAACACTGTTATAAGCCACCTATCACGATATTGAACATACTTCAATGCTATCAAGTATCACCTTCTATAAATATAACATCTTAAAATTTATCGTGACATACCGATGAAAAAAAAAAGCTGAGGTTCATGAATCATGCATAATTGGCAATAATTAAGTGGAAATTTATAATGGGCCTTCAGACCAGATGAGATGAAATGACGAAGATGATGGATGCATCCGGAAACGGATCAATGGCCCGCCACCAGATCACCTTTCCAACTGTCTACTGTCCACGTCACATCCTCAACCATACACTCGCTCAGTTTACGCGCGTTTCATGCACGCTCGCTCTTCTATTTATACACGAGTCACAAGCAGCGCATTTTCAGGTACGAATTCCTTCACTCGATGGCTCCGTCGTTGAATCTCCCACGCCACTGCGTTAAGGAACTCAATGACGAGTCCGATTTCGAAGCGTTAGCTTCACCGGACGGTTACATCTCCATATGCGGCTTCGGTTCTCTCCTCTCCGGTACTTTGCAATTCTCACCCACACTCCTCTTTGCGTTGTCGTTTAATGCGTTTATGGATCTAACTTGATGTCGTTTTATGGCAGAGAAAAGTGCCAGAAGCACGTTCCCTGACCTTATTAACTTCAGGATAGCCAAGTTAACTGGCTTCCGCCGTGTCTTCACGATTGTCGGAGGTTTCTTCTTCACTCACGGCATTGCCAATATCAAAACTCAGGTCGTTGTTAGTTATTACTTTCGGTTATGCTGGTTATACTATACTACTTAAATTGAAATTCAGCTTACAAAACAAAACTAGAAAAAAGTATTTTAAGTCAGTTTAGCTAGAAATGTATGCATAGTAGTATGATTAACGAATATCATCAATGTTATCAAAGTGATCTGGTTCTGATGTTTACTCAATTTAATTTAATTTAATTTAATTTATTGTTCGATTTGATTAAAATGAGCTCTGTTGTTTGATGTGATGGTTGGGTTTTTGATGTATGGCAGGAAGTTGCAGCACTCTCCGTGGAGCCTTGTGAAGGCGAAACAATTATTGTCACTGTTTTTGAGATTAAAAAAACAGAGGTTCTGGCCCTGAACTGCTCGGCTCTGAATTATTAGTTAGGAATATTTTTCTAAGGTCAACTTGTATTGCCTTGTGGCAGAAATTTATGAGATTAAAAATCTGGATTCTTCAATGTTTAAAATGAACATCAACATGAGCATGAGCTTGTCATGGTGTTGTTTATAGTTGTTATGAGTTGTTTATAGTTGTAGCTTTTTATTCCTTGGAAGTCATTAATAATAATTTTGAATAGTATAAATTTTTATCACGAAACTGAATTTTACTAATGATTTTAACTTTTTGCATGGATTCAGATACCAGCTTATATAGAAAGAGAAAGGGAATATCGATTTTTGGCTGTGAGTAGCTCCTTTTTTCTTCTTCTTACTTGATTCGGTGACAAAATCCAACTTGTCAACTGTTCAATTATAATTTGATATATTTTCCCCCCTCTCAGGTTTTTCCTGAATCACTGGATGGGGAGCCTTTTGCCAATCCAGCAGTATGTCACTCAAACTTTACATTTTTAGTAATCTTTTATTATCTTAAGTAACTATGGTTGTTTTTTACCATGCTAAAATTAAATATTCGATGGTTTTGTGGTGTCATCAATATAGGTCCTTTGTGCCTCTTACACCGATGAGGAATTCTTTAAATTTAGATGCAAAGGTAATATGCTCAAGACTACTTTCAACTTGACATGTAAAGTGGGATTTTTCTTGGTCTGCATCAAGCATAAAAGCACCAATTTGCAAGCATATACATTTTTTTAATGTGCACGTGGTCTCAAGCTGCTCTTCTTCTAGTTGTCAAAACAGTTTATAATTTATCGACTATTCTAAGTGTACACCAAAATCAGCAACAAAAGTCGGGTGTAGTTGATTTTGGTGTACGAATATCATTTTTTATTATTTATATATCATCATCATCAATATGAGTGAGAAAGCCACCTTATAACATTTCAATTTCTTCTGCAGAGAGCAAGGAAGTATACTTTCAACAATATGGAGAATATGAAGTCCACAAAATTTGGCGGGATGATGTTTTACCATGCCGTGTTTATCTTCGTCACTGGTACTTTTTTAATGTTACTAATTATTAAATAGTAAAGCTATTGACTTATGAGGGGGTTAACTTGGCTTATACCATTTGGCAACATTACATTTGTGGACCATATTGTAATTCAAGCTAAGATACACGTTTGTGTCCGGAAAACTAACAGATGGTAATGAATGATGATTGCAGCGTGCTGGCAGCAAAAAGCCTTGGTGATGAAGCATACAATAATTTTCTGGACCACACGTACCTGTCAGACCGTGAAACAAGCATACGCAAGTACTTTGAAAGAGTAGGTTCAAGCATCATGGATGAAGAGCCTCCTCAGTCTTTGAAAACTCGTTACGGTGGTTGATAAGAAGACATGGGGCCGGGGAAGCAGGTTCAAGCCAACCAATGAATCGGAGACATTTGAAGTTTAAATATCAATTGATAAATTGATGGGAACAGCCACGTAGAGGCAGGCTCCACCTATATTATTGAAAATTGTTTAGATCCAGAACGTATATGTACATTTATTCCTTATGAAATAAAGACTGTAATTTTAATTTGGATCCTTCTGATATATTCATAGCGAGAGTCAAATAATTATAATAAAATAAGTATATAATAATAATAATTGGATAAGACCTTGAATATTTAAAAGTGTATTTATACATAACAAAAGAAAATAGTGGAATTGTATTTATATCAGCAATGGTTTGGAAACCTGGCCGTTCGCGTTGTAGCATGTTGCATTTTGATTTAGAGGTAAATAAGAAAGGGAAACTGATTTCACTATTTTGAGTGAGAAAGAGAAAATCGAGATTTTATATCAAATCGAAAAAGTAAATTAAATACGTAAAATATTAAATTTTAAGAGTTAAATTTAGATTTTAGCTATTATAATTTTGAGAATTTTTTTAATTTTATAAAGTAAAAATTCACATATTAAATTATTATTTAACAATTTTTAAATATCAACTTCACACGAAAAAAATTATTAATAAATTTTTATCATTATATAAACTTTGTAGCATACATCCTCTTGCTCGTTACAGATCGTTTTCCTCTTTCTAATTGGTTGTTGTTCATATCCTGACCCAATGATAAGGCACAGGACCCAACGAAAGGCCCAATCCAAAGGATTGAGCCTCGCCCTATACCGACCTTCTACCTACGAAGTCGGTTCTTACCACGACTTACCCCAAAGAAGTCGGGGACAAAGATTAGTTGGCCGATAAACACTCATTCAAATGAGTAACTGCTCCTAAAATCTCTCTACTCACTTCCAGAAGCCATATCGTAACCTCCCTAAGATAAAGGGACGGTTATACCCCTAAAAAGTGGAACTACTCCAACGGTGGTTATTGGTTCACAACTATAAATACACTGACATCCCTCAGGTATCTCTAAGTTCCAATATTCTCAAAACCTGCTTAGGCTCCTACTGACTTAAGAGTGTCTTTACAGGTACCACCCCCCATTCTTTCACATATACAACTCGGACAGCGGCTCCCATATGTAAACCAAGTCAGAGACCACCCTCCTCTAGCGCTTGGGCCTCACAAACAAGTCCAACTACCATCCGGTTCTAGGTATGCCCCGGAACATTAGCGCCGTTGCCGGGGACTCGAGAGATCAACCAGTAATGGCGGACAACTCACCAGAAGATGGACATACAGCGTCTGATTCCGAGCAAGAAAATCCAGATACCGGAAACAATGACGCAGACCTGACCCTTCATCAAGGAACCAGCGACCAGCATAAAGAAGGCACCTCTGGGCTCAAAAACCCAAAGGCAAATTCCTCGGAAGGACGAGAGTCCGGAAAGGAAGGGTCACCCCATGCAACCGAGCTAATGGGGCTGGTCCACGGCCACCAAGGTCGTCTGGAGCAACTGGAACAGGAACTAGAACGACAACGAGAGGCAGAGCGAAACCTCAGGGAGGAAATAGAACGACGAAAAGAGTTGGAAGAAAAACTCACAAAGCTTGAATCCTCCCTTAAAGGCCGAAACTCCCGCGGCAACCGAGAAGAGTCGCCCTTGGGAGGAGAGGAATCGTTCAGCGAGGACATAATGAGGGCGAAGGTTCCAAGAAACTTCAAAAGCCCTGATATGAACCTCTATGACGGAACCACAGACCCAAAGCATCATTTAAGCAATTTCAAAAGTTGGATGTATCTGGCTGATGCTTCTGATGCAACACGTTGCAAGGCTTTTCCGACCACCCTGTCAAAAGCGGCGATGAAATGGTTCGATAGCCTCCCTCCAAGGTCGGTTACCAGCTTTGAGGACCTCTCAAGAAAATTTCTGATGCTATTCTCCATCCAGAAGGATAAAGTAAAACACGCACCGAGCCTCCTGGGAGTTAAACAAGAGGTTGGGGAACCTCTGCGTGATTACATGGAAAGGTTCAACAAAGCGTGTTTAGAAATTCAAGATCTGCCCACAGAGACAGTTATCATGGGATTAGTAAATGGACTTAGGGAAGGACCCTTCTCACAGTCCATATCAAAAAGGCACCCGACCTCTTTGAGTGATGTACAGGAGAGAGCGGAAAAGTACATCAACATGGAGGAAAATGCCAGACTGAGAGAGTTGAGTTGGCGACCTGAGCACCCTCCCTCGATAAAAGAGAGGGAGAGGGAGCCCAAGAAGAAAGAAGACCTCGGTCTTGACAGACCCAGGAAATATCACTCTTATACTCCTCTAAAGGTTTCTATAGTGGACGTATACAGAGAAATTTGCAATACTGAAAGGCTGCTGCCTCCCAGACCCATTAAAAATAAAAAAGGGGGGAGTCGCAGCGATTACTGCGAGTACCATAAAATATATGGTCACTCAACAAACGACTGTTACGACCTCAAAAATGTGATAGAAAAGTTGGACAGAGAAGACCGACTTGACAGATATCTCATGGAAAGGTCGGACAATCATGGGAAGAGAAAGTGAGATGACGCGGATAGAAGAGACCCACCACCGCAGATTTCGGAGAGACATATACATATGATCTCAGGTGGATTCACGGGAGGGGGACTCACCAAGTCCTCTCGCAAGAGACACCTCAAGCGAGTCTACCATGTCGGGAGCGAATCGCCCGACCTTCCCACCATCTCATTTACAAAGGAGGATGGACAAGGAGTAATCCCTGGACACGACGATCCAGTGGTGATAACCATGATCCTAGCCAATGCCCATCTCCACAGAACTCTAGTAGATCAAGGAAGCTCGGCGGACATCCTTTTCAAACCCGCGTTTGATAAGCTAAGGTTGGATGAGAGAGAGCTAAGAGCCTACCCCGACACCTTATACGGGCTAGGCGACACGCAAATAAAGCCACTGGGATTCTTACCCCTTCATACTACCTTTGGAAATGGGAAAAAAATCCAAAACTCTGAGTATAGACTTCATAGTTATCGACGTGGGGTCAGCATATAATGCCCTAATCGGAAGAGCTACCCTAAATCGACTCGAAGCGGTGGTATCCACCCCCATCTCTGCATGAAATTCCCAACAACAGCGGGGGTAGCAACGGTGCGGGGAGACCAGAAATTGGCAAGAAAGTGCTACAATGAAAGCCTGAACCTGAGGGGAAAAGGCAAAGAGGTTCACACCATAGAGCTCGGCGGTGCAAGGGCCAAAGAAGAATTGCGACCACAGCCAGGAGGAAAAACTGAGGAAATACAGGTCGGCAAAGAGGAGGGGAAAAATACCAACATATGAGCCAACTTAGGGGAAACCCTGAAGCAAGGAAAGCCTGGAAAGCCTCTGACATGCCTGGGATAGATCCCGAGCTTATGTCCCACAAGCTCTTGGTGTATCCAAGATTCCGACCTGTACAACAGCGAAGGCGCAGGCTCGGCCTGGAACGAGCCCTAATGGTGGAGGAGCAAGTACAGGCACTCCTAGAAGCCTGCTTCATCAGAGAAGTTAAATATCCAACATGGCTAGCAAATGTAGTGCTAGTCAAGAAGCAAAACGGCCAATGGAGGATGTGCGTCGACCACACCGACTTAAATAAGGCGTGTCCCAAGGACCCTTATCCACTCCCAAGTATTGATACTCTAGTAGACTCTAGCTCGGGGTATCAATACTTGTCATTCATGGATGCCTACTCGGGATATAATCAAATCCCTATGTATGAGCCAGACCAAGAGAAAACATCGTTCATCACGCCCCGAGCAAATTTCTGCTACGTGGTCATGCCATTTGGATTAAAAAATGCAGGGGCCATATACCAAAGACTGATGAACAAGGTGGTCGCCCCCCACCCCCCCACCTCGGGAGCTTAACGGAAGTCTACGTAGACGACATGCTAGTAAAAACTAAGGAAGAAGCTGATCTCTTGACAGACCTCTCGCAAGTCTTCGACACCATAAGGTTACACGGGATGAGGCTAAATCCCGCAAATTGTACCTTCGCAGTGGAGGCCGGAAAATTCCTAGGGTTTATGCTGACGCAAAAAGGGATTGAAGCAAATTCCGATAAGTGTCAAGCTATACTGGAAATGAAGAGCCCGACTTGCTTAAGGGAGGTTCAACAACTAAATGGCCGACTTGCAGCCCTCTCCAGGTTCTTGGCAGGATCAGCATTAAAATCCCTTCCACTATTCTCTTTATTAAGAAAGGGATGCCAGTTTGAATGGACTCCAGAATGCGAATGAGTGTTCCAGGAGTTCAAAAGGTTCTTGAGCCAACCTCCAATCCTAACCCGACCTCTAGTTGGGGAAGATCTCGTCCTATATCTGTCCATAGTAGACAAAGCTGTCGCATCAGCCGTGATAAGGGAGGACGAGGTTGGACAACATCCAGTGTACTTCATCAGCAAAGTTCTACAAGGCCCCGAACTAAGGTACCACAAACTGGAGAAATTTGCTTACTCCTTAGTAATAGCCTCACGGAGGCTACGGCCTTACTTTCAAGCACATACGATAAGAGTCTGAACGAATCAACCCATGAAACAAATCCTCTAAAAGACGGATGTTGCAGGGAGAATGGTTCAATGGGCAATAGAGCTCTCCGAGTTTGACTTGAAGTATGAAACTCGGACAGCAATCAAAGCCCAATGCCTCACCGACTTCATAGCAGAATACGCGGGAGATCAAGAGGAAAAGCCAACTGTATGGGAACTTTATGTAGATGGATCCTCAAACAAGACAGGAAGCGGTGCAGGCATAATACTGGCTGACGAAAGGGGAACCCAAATAGAGGTATCCCTCAAATTTGAATTTCCAGCTTCAAATAATCAGGTAGAATATAAAGCCTTGATTGCATGATTGAAGCTGGCAGAAGAAGTCGGTGCAACAAAAGTAATGATATACAGTGACTCTCAAGTGGTGACCTCCCAGATAAATGGAGAGTATCAGGCTAAAGACTCGAACATGAAAAGATACTTAGAAAGAACTCTGGATTACCTCGGGCATTTTGCGAAAATCGAGGTTAAGCACATAACCCGGGATCTCAATAGCAGAGCAGACGTCCTCTCCAAGTTAGCAAGTACCAAGCCAGGAGGGAATAATAGAAGCTTGATCCAGGAAACTCTCCAAGAACCCTCTGTGGTAAAAGTAGAGGACAAACGAGATGTCCTTGAGGTAACTGGGCTAAACCTCGGATGGATGAACCCCTTGGTCGAATACCTAAAATTTGACATTCTCCCCAAAGAGAAAAAAGAGATTAAGAAAATCCGGAGGGAAGCACAACATTACACTCTGGTGAAAAATATCCTTTATAAAAGAGGAATATCAACGCTATTGTTGAAGTGCGTACCGACCTCAAGGACCACTGAAGTACTAGAGGAGGTTCATAATGGGATCTGCGGAAACCATCTCGGAGCCAGGTCGCTAGCTAGGAAAGTAATTCGAGCTGGATTCTACTGGCCGACCTTGCAGAAAGATGCCACAGAATTTGTGAAAAAGTGCCAACCATGCCAAATGCATGCAAATTTCCACGTGACTCCCCCCGAGGAGCTCATTAGTATAACTTCTCCATGACCCTTCGTAAAGTGGGGAATGGATTTGTTAGGTCCTTTTCCCCAGGCGCCAGGACAAGTCAAATACTTAATCGTGGGAATAGATTACTTCACAAAGTGGATAGAAGCAAAACCATTAGCCACCATCACAACCCAAAGAAGTCGGAGGTTCCTCTACAAAAATATCATCACAAGGTATGGAATACCTTATTCCATTACTACAAATAACGTAACCCAGTTCACTGACTCCACCTTTAGAAACCTAGTGGCTAGTATGAAGATCAAACACCAGTTCACCTCGGTGGAACATCCCCAAGCAAATGGACAAGGCGAGGCAGCCAACAAAGTCATATTGGCAGGGCTAAAGAAAAGACTACAAGATGCAAAAGGAGCCTGGACAGAGGAGCTCCCCCAAGTGTTGTGGGCTTACCGGACGACACCACAATCTGCCACTAGAGAAATGCCCTTCCGACTTATCTATGGTGTAGAAGCTATGATACCAGTGAAAATTAGTGAACAAAGCCCAAGGGTGATCCTCCATGATGAAATCGGGAACATACAAGGGCACAAAGAGGAACTTGATTTGCTCCCCGAAGTCCGAAAGCAAGCCCAGATAAGAGAAGCAGCATTGAAACAAAGGATGACTATCAGGTACAACAAAAAAGTCATTCGAAGGAGCTTCGCCGCAGACGACTTGGTCTTAATCAGAAATGACATAGGAGTCAACAAGTCTGGGGAAGGAAAGCTCGCCACTAATTGGAAAGGACCATACAAGATTAGGAAAGTCCTAGGAAAATGCTATTATAAGGTGACCGACCTAAACGGCACCGAGTTACCAAGGTCGTGGCATGCTTGTAACATGAAAAGGTACTATAGTTAAATGCAAACTCTACTCCCTGATGTACTCTTTTCCCAACTTCACGATTTTTTCCCAAAAATCAAAGGGTTTTTTTCTGAAGAAGGGTTTTTAACGAGGCATCACAGTAGAGACTAAGGGGGAATAGATTATTAAAAACCCTTAGTAGCAGTAAGGTACCTTCCCAAATAAATAAAGATCTTTTACAATATCTCTTATAAATTCCTTCTCGTCTGTTTTTCTTTCTACGAAATGCGCCGACTTAAGCTCGACAAAGCGTGAAAATCCCATGAACCGACCTAGATGGTCGTCAGGATAAAACGACGAGGTACAAGTCGGTGTAAAGAGGTTATAAAAGTTGATCATGAGAAACTCGGAGACACTCCGACTCATAAGTCGAGATGAAAAACCGAGTAGGAGAAAAACACATCGCAAAAATAACCTAAGTCATAGGAACTCAATGAATCAAAAAATTGAGTATAAGGAATACCAAAAAGAGATCGAAAAACCTATTAAAAAGCCAAAGCTAAAGGTTGTCCTAAGCCCTTAAAACAAAAAGGCTCAAAAGGGACAGACAGCCTAGAAAAAGGTTTTCAAAAGATCAAAGGGGTTTTTCAAAAACGCCAAAATCAGAAAAGCATGCACACCGAAAGGTAACTAAAACCCTTATCCAAAAAAGGGTATTTTTTGTTAAACTTAAACCCTTATCCAAAAAGGAGTATTTCTAAGTATTTTTTGTTTACGGCCTTAAGAGGCCAATGAAAATGTCAACGAAGTCACCACCACAAAAAAAGAGTTTAAAAAAGAGGGGACCCACAGGCCGGGCCCCATATAGCCAACAAATTTTTTAGAGAACATCACCACCAGAGTCGGGAAGAGTAGTCGGAGCGCCATCAGGACCAGAGAAAGAAGTGTCCATAGGAGACGGAGAGGAGGTTCTGTGAGACCTTGAGGAACTCGAAGCATCCTTTAGACGAGGAGGGGACTCAATGATTCTCTGCCCCGAGTCTTCAAATCTGACTCAGAGACAACCTCGGGAGCAGGAGGAGAAACTATGGCACCATCAATGACGACCTTGTCAGGATCCAAAGGAGAGAGATCCAGGTCGGGAGCAAGGACTTCGACCTGCTCCTTAAAAATCCTCCAGGCCTCCTCGACTCCTTCATCAATAGAGTCCTCCAACTCGGCGTAAGCATTCCGAGAATTCAACAAGTCCTTCCTCACCTCCACGAGGTCCTCGAACAAGCTCGAATAACTCTCCTGCGCCTTCTTCCTCAAGCCCTCCTCCATATTGCATTGGGCTTGTAACTTGCTCTCCTTCTCCCGAAGGCCATCCCTATCCTCCTTCAACTTAGCGACCTCCTCCTTCAACTCCTTCTCATGTTTCTGATATATGACAAGCCTTTCCTCCAACTCTTCAACCCTCGAGGATGAACCCATAGAGCTAAGAGGAGTCTTCTCAAAAATATCAAGAAACTTGGTGCACACCACCGCCGCCCTGATATTCTCCTGAGCCAGAATAGTGAGGTGGTTCCGGATAGAAACATCATCCATACCTATACGGGCATGGGGATAGATGTATTTTCAGATAAATGCAAGAGCATCCACCTTAGCCTCACCTTCAAAAGAAGAGCTAGACTCTAAAGTCTTACGCTTCTTCTTCTCTGGCTCAGGAGAAGGTCGGGGGGAGGGGGCGGCTGAGAAGAAGCCGAGGAAGAAATGACGATGGGTTGAGAAGGAGTCCCCAAACTTCAGGAAGAAGGGGAAGGAGGAGGAAGAGGAGAGCTAGTTACCCTGGCGCCGCCAGCCCTAGCATGGGACCTCGCCTTGGCCTCCTAGACTCTCTGGTAAGATTCACTGGAATTCTTCTTCGCCATCTCTGTAAAAAAACAATTAGCCAAAAACGTTAAACAAGTCGACAAAAACAAGTCGCAAGTCGGAAACAAAGCAGAAAAATAAAAGCTACCTAGTTGTGTCTGGACAACGGTCGGCGACCCTTGGAGAAATTTTTTGGTATCCAGATATGGGGCCCTCTCCCACACTTCTGGGAGGAACCCCACAATGGCTGCCTCCACTTCATCTAGATCGTCCAAACCATATTTCTCACAGGGGGAGGCCTCTAGCCAGTACGGAGGAAAGCGAGGGGAAGAACTCTCGTCTAAGAAGAAGGGGGTAGTGACCCTCTACGCCTTGAACTTTAAAAAAATAATTTTTGAAGTCATGGAAGGATTCATCAAAAAGGGTGAAAACTCTCCGACCTTGTATAGCTCGGAAAGACACCCATTGTTGCTTGTTATTTTGCCCACTGAAGGGCTTGGTCATGTGGAAGAGATAAAAGAAAATCCTCAAGGAAGTCAGAAAGTCTAAAGCATGGCTGATAAACTGGTAGATTTTCAGAAAACCCCAAGAGTTGGGGTGAAGTTGGGTAGGAGCAAATCGGGAGTGACGTAAGACAGTCATTTCGAAATCAGAAAATGGAAGAAAAACACCCAAACGAGTAACCATGCTCTCATACATGTAGAAAAAATGAGGAACCACCTCAGTGTCCCTCCCAAAACAAACCCGGTCTTCCGGACCCGGGACCACCAATTCATACTTCGGCTCATCCTCCTCGGAAGTACAAATTTGGTGATGAGTGCGAAGGTTGGTGATAAATTCGGTATCGACCAAAGGTTCCTCCCCTAAGACCGTGACATCGACCCATTGAGCAAGAACTTCTACAGAAGACATTCTTTCCTAAGGTATGATGAAAACCTACAAAGGGAAAAGAAAAAGAATAAAAAATGAGAGTTCCTAAGGGGGCATGGAATTAAACAGAAGCCTACGACGTCACCTTCTCTCCCTCTAAATAATAAAAGGCATGCAAATAGAAGCACTTAGTAAAAGAGAAGGGGAGAAAGAACCAACCTTTGCCTGGAAAAGGTAGAGGAAGATGAAAGCCTTCAAACAAGAATTCCCCACGAACAGATGAGAAGCGAATTTGAAAAATCGCAGAAATGAAACAACGACAAAAAGGGAAAGTATTTATAAACACGTTAGGGGCATAATGGTAAAAACAGAAGCGGTCATTAATGAGTGCACCGTTACCAAGGTAATCAATCCATACGCGAACCTCTAACGGACGCGACGTTTGATTAGACGTAACTGTGAAAATCAAAAGCCACGAAAAGTCACGTCGGATCACGTCGGTTCCCTCACAGGTTGGCTACGACCCCGAGTAGAATACTCGAACCCAAGTCTTAAAAGAAATTGGGCTCGAGTAGGGGTACTGTTCATACCCTGACCCAATGATAAGGCCCAGGACCCAACAAAAGGCCCAATCCAAAGGATTGAGCCTCGCCCTATACCGACCTTCTCCCTACGAAGTCGGTTCTCACCACGACTTTCCCCAAAGAAGTTGGGAACGAAGATTAGCTGGCCGATAAACACTCATTCAAATAAGTAACTGCCCCTAAAATCTCTCTACCCACTTCCAGAAGCCATATCGTAACCTCCCTAAGATAAAGGGACGGTTATACCCCTAAAAAGTGGAACTACTCAAACGGTGGTTATTGGTTCACCATTATAAATACACTGACATCCCTCAGGTATCTCTAAGTTCCAATATTCTCAAAACCTGCTTAGGCCCCTACTGACTTAAGCATCGGAGTGTCTTTGCAGGTATCACCCCCCATTCTTTCACATATACAACTCAGATAGCGGCTCCCAGACGTAAACCAAGTCGGAGACCACTCTCCTCTAACGCTTGGGCCTCACAAACAAACCCAACTACCATCCGGTTCTAGGTATGCCCCGGAACAGTTGTATTAGATTTTTATTCTTGGGAAATACCCGTTTTGTATACTTACATAATGGATATCTTTTACATAATTGGATTATGATGAGACTTTTACATTTTAGATAGTGGCAAATGATAATGGATCAATACAATATTCATGTAAAACAAATGCAACAAATATTTTCAAAATAAAGATTAATATCTTAGGCTGCGTTTGTTTCTGAGAACAGAATATGATAAGACATTGATGGACAGAGACATAAAATTTTATGTTCTTGTATTTTGTTTGATGATAAACTAGAACAAATTATAAAAATATAATTTATTCTCATTTTTTTCATTTAAAAAAATTGAGATGAAAAATATAATAATAAAAAAATATAATTATAAAAAATTAACAAAAATAATAAAAAAAAATGAAAAATAAATTGTGTCCCTTGTTAGTGTCTCTACGTCCTTCTTGTCAGAATAGACACAAAATACACTAATTCAATGTCTCTGGACATACTGTCTCTATCCATGTCTCCTCTACCAAACATAATTTTGTGTCTCTGTATCCATGTCTCTGTGTCCATCTCTCAGTGTCCTAGTGTCCTGCTTTGTAAACAAACGCAGCCTTATAGCTCTTAAGATCTACTTATTGCAAAATTATTGGCACGTAACCCACGGTGGAAATTCATTTCTAATTCACGGGTCGAGGAAAATAATCTGAGAATGGGAAGATTGATATCTTTCAAAATTCCTTTTTGGAACTATACAAACCCCACATCGGAGATTCTATAGAGGGAAGAGTAGAGAGCTGCATATAAAAGAAGGGAAGCAGCATGATAGACTCTTAACCTGTCCTGTCAGGGGGTGAAAGGCGACTCGTTAATGAACGTATAGTGACGACGGGCCGCGCCAACACCGATTAGTGCGAACACACTACTCTCCGACGAGTAAGACCTGCCCTACTTTGGCGGGGCTTGCCCGTCAATTTTTGGAAGCTTCTCCACTTAGGAGAGGCTACCCAAGCCTAATTCAATTCTTAATTGTTACGTTTGTTCCATCTATCTGTGTGATGGTATTCCTCTTCTATGCCAGTTAATTGAGAAAGGGGTCCAATTAGACATTGAAGTTAGATCAAAATTATTATATAATTAGGCATTCCCCAATCAATAACATCCTTTGTGGCCATATTTGTTCTGTAGTATTGTATTTACAATTGTATTTCACATTATCACGTCAAAGCTACTATCTTTCTCTAGTTCTCGAATTAGTAGTTCCATCATCCTCTTATACATGGGCATGTAATGATCATTTATCATCGTTTTTGAAAGCCTGAGCTTGCTATATAGCTCTCTGGGTGTTTCATATAAGCAGACCCGCTCCTCAACGGGTCCATTGGAATTTGAATTAGAATCACCAGATGAAGGTACAGGGACAATATGCATGATTCTTCCTGGGGGATAAAATCGTTGGTTATCCAAGTTGTCGGATGTGATCGAATTACTGCTTTCTGCTGCATCAACAAACTGATTCTCTTCTTCGATTATTTCTTTTGCTGCGGCTGCCTCTTCTTCCCGAGCCTGAATGTCGGTGATATTGTCCTTCTGCTGGAGCTCCTGCTCCAGTTGGGACCATAATTCACCTTCAGTGATGCCATCCACAGTGGAAGTGGTCACGTACTGATTAGCAGGGAGGAGTTTTTCCTCTTCATCTGTGTCATCGTGGACAGATCCTCCACTTGATGAACTAGGTTCATCATTACTAAGCATATGATCTCTAACTACCTCTTCAGTAAAAAGAGATTCCGCATTTCTCTTGGGTACTACAGAAGTTTCTGCTGAGTTCTCCAGTTTGGAGTTTGGTAGTGGGCCAACATTCCGACGACGTGCACTCATGCAGGACCATGATGACAATGATGAGCGAGTTCTGACTACAGCTTCAGCAACACTTTGTGCACGCTTCATCACAACCTGCGAGTATAAATCCTTCTTTTGAGATGCTGTAATTAATATCGTTGAAACTGCTTGAACACCAGCATTTATCAAGATCCATGGACTTGGATGATTGCAAGGGAAAAAACTTGCCAACATCCAAAAAATATGTATTTGGAAGAAATTGCATCTTTGAAGACTTTCAACATCAAATAGAGAATGAAGGCTGATACAACCTGGGTGCTACTGGTTACTGGCCTCAAAAGAGCTCCTGCACCAGCTACTCTTGCTTTGGCGCTAGATATAGATGGCAACCGGGATCCAAGTGCAGTCGCAGAGCGGTAGACAACATTCAGGACCTTTGTATGCTCAACTTGATCTCGTAAATCATTCAACCATGATGATGCTGTGACCTAAATAAAACTAAAGTGAGTAGAGAAAGAATAACTTCCTTACACATAAGGTCAGAAATTCATTGACACCAATATTCCACAAAACCATATAAAGTAGGGAGAGAACTTAATAGAGCACCTCAGAACGAAGATCATCGACAGAAGAAGTTGAGAATGTGGGCACTAGATCAGAACCATTTATAACAGTGGTGATAAAGTGCTTCCCTGATTCAGCTAATTCCCATGTCATACAGGCAGCTGAAAAATGACAATTAAGAAGGAACTTAGAAATAATGATTATGAAAAGAAGGGCAATGTTTCCTTATTAGAGAAATCCAACCTCATAAAACATATGCAATAAGCAAAATATTCGGTTAGAATCATGAGCAAAGATCACATATACACCGAGACCAAAATAGGCATTCCCACTGGGAAAACAAACTGAATCCTTTGGTCCCAAGTTATGACCAATATCAGACTACGTAGCTGAACACATCTCATGATTGGACGTCACAAATTTGAAATCGCACATCACCACCAAACTCATTACAATAGCACCATCTTATGGCCACTAAGCAACTTATTATTGATCCATTATAAAAAGAGGAATTTCAAGTAACTTGCACAAATTAGTAAAAGATTATTTATTGAGTTTCACAATGCAAAATATACTGAATTAGCACAATACTCAATTCAAAATTAACTTCAGATATTAAGAATTCAGTAGAGCTACATACCTGGGGCAAATGTGACACATGTGCTTGAAGAGAACTCTTTTTGTTCTCTAAGAATATAAGTTAACAGTGCAGCAGTACCACCACCAAGTGAGTGCCCAACAATCTATGACAACATAAACGGGGATGTGTTGCACAATGAAATAATTTGTATGTTTTCAATTGGAAGAAAAAGAAGATCCTGAAAGAATATAGAGTCTAAAGTGACAAAGTTTAAAATAAGAAATAAATAATAAAAGGAAAAAGAAGTACTCCAATATTTTTTTATTATTGAGTGAGTTCTTAGTTCAGCATACAGAGCTGTAGCATTAATAATGTTCTTCCAAGCACAATGAAGAATAATACCTTGACTTTAAAGTCAGCACATTCACCAAGAGCCTTATGCAATGTCGGAGTGCAGAGCTTTGCAATCCAACGAGCTGCAGCCACCATACCACAGTGTGCATATCCTAAAACCAAGTTGCTCACCCCACCGTCATTTAAAACAGAGTGGTGGAAAGGAACGACAGCACCCATTGCAGCTGTTAGAGTATCTTTTATGCTATGGGTTCCCCGGATCAATAGAAGAAAACATTTTGATTGTGTATCCCGTATAATTGTGAAAGCAGGCTTCAGAAGCTGTTATAAGAAAAGAGTTTTTTGTAAGATGCATCGAGTAACACATGGAAATAGATTAATTATGGAAAATAGAGTCGCAATAATAATTCAGAAGTAGAAGTGTAGAACACATGTTAACAACACTCGGCACCCAGCAGCCATGTCTAAGGAACGCAAAACTGACGATTTAAAATTATAAAAAGCAACAATAATGACATCTAGCAATCTTCATGGCCCATTTTGCCATTACCCTACTGTGAGAATTTTTATCAAATCGTACAGTAAGCACACAATGATTAAGAAAGATTTAAACAAAAAAATACTACGAAAAATATGTCCGATACAATAAAGCTCTCCACCTACGGTTTATTTTCTGACACAAACACACACACACACACACATATATATATATATATATATATATATATATATATATATATATATATATATATATATATATATATATATATATATATATTAAGGCAGCATGAAATTCTGTTTTGGAAAATAAGTTTACATGTATGTAAATAATTGTAGTCCTAAAAAAATTGTATTTTATATTCCCTTAAAAAATATATTTTTTTTAATTTTTTGTAGGATTGTTTATGGTTATTTTAGTTAGAAAGCAAGACGGAACCAAGCCCAAAAAATGTCACAAAATCTCAGCATGTGATTCAATTCATTAATGAACAGAGTATATAAATAACTGAGAAGGAGAGTGAAGAAGGAAGAAGAACGCACCGCAGCTTTGGGCTTCTGAAGGAGAACATGCTCCGGGGAGAATCCGGCGGAATCTAAGAACACCGGAAACGGCTTCTTTGAGAAGAGCATGCACATTATCAGCAACCTCAACAGCTCACGCAGCTCCCCAATTATTTCACGCCCTTTCAATTCCACACAACCACTCCCTCCGTATACACTCGCGACTTCCACATTACCCTGCAAAGTTCAAAAACCCTTATAATTGAAGAGGAATTGAGAATTCCGAATTTGTAATTTGGAAATTGGAGATGAACCTGCTTGCGCATGAAGTAGTTGATGCCGAACGCCAAGTCTCCGATGGGCCACTTCCCGAGAGTCTCCGAGTACGTGAACCTCAAAGTCTCCGAGAGCGTCACGATCGACTCCAAGAGATTCGCCGGCGCCTGAGCTGGCCTCCGAGCAAACCTCCTCCTCACCGTTCTGCTCAGTCTCGTCGAATCCATTCCTCCTCCTCCTTCTTCTTCTTCTTCTTCTTCTTCCTTTCTAGAAAGGAGCTTCCTGCTGAGCACGAGGTACATGAGCACCGCAGCTCCGGCGGCGGTGGCCATTGTCCCGGCGGCCATGGATTCAGCTGGGAATGGCGATTGGAGAAGCCAGTACGTAATGCGAATGGAATATCTCGCCTTCAAGAAATTAGGGATTTAGGATTGGGAATTGGAGAGGATTGAGTGTGAATTGGAAAAATTGAAACGTAGGTGAAAGGGTGAAGAACTGAGACCGTGCCTTTCTGGGAGGGAGATACTTGGTTCATTATGACCATAATGTCCTCGCTTGATTTTAGAGTGTTCTAGAAATCATGGTGGGTAAAACGGTCATTAGGTTTTGTGAAGTGTGGGAGAGTGGGCACGTCAACGTTATGGAATGATATAAAATAAATTGGGTCCCATGCACACGCGGGGTTTTCTAGCTAACAATATGCTCAACATCCAACATGACATTACAAATTGACACAACAATCTCATTTAGTTTGACTCCAACAATAATGAGATCAACAGAGATTCAGATTTATATAAGCTATGGTGCACTGGATCTGGTAGGTTTAATAATTGAGCATTTAACAACTGTATTCCAATCCAATAATTGAGTTTATCCGTGTTGCCCTCTTGCATGGGTATTAAAAATCTCATTCGTATGATTAAGTGGGTTGGTATTTGTGAATATAAGATAGTAATATTTTTAATGATAACAATGTTGCCTTAATCGAGTTATAGTTCAAATAGCATGGTCTATTCACATTTACCTAAGTTGGGAATTGATGGCCGGATGCTACATGTGAAATACCGGTTGTGTTTATATATACAGATTTTTGTTAGGTTATTATTGGTGAAAGTTGTAAAATCCTTCTATAAATGTATAATGAACCGTATTACAAATTTAAGTTTTGTATATTAGTTAAATCCTTAATTATATTACTACAAGAAAGGTTCTAATAGCTACAATATGTACTAAATTATACTATAGTTTCCAAATATATATTGAAAGACCAAAAAGATGAGTCTAATTTTGTTTCACTTTGAACTAAATTCATTATTGGTAATCAGTAATGACAATTCAACTAAATAGATGTAAAATGTGACCTATTTGATTGATATGACAAAATATGAATAAAAATTATTTATGTAAACTTTCCTTGCATAAATCCAAAATAAAAACCAATGAATTTTCTTTTTCTCTTTGGACAGGGCCAATCAATCAACCTTCATTCGTTTCCATTTTTATTTTCTTGGCTAGCTTCCAGACTCATAACTGTTGCTATGTTAGAAAGACATGTGGCCCAATAGTCCATAAAAAATAAAATCTTTCGGTTTTTGGTGAACGGGCTGAGATTAGTGCTGAACTCACACTTGAGCCCAACAACTCTCCTATGTTAGAGAGTGCCTTGGTCATATGTATGTAGAAACCAATTGTTTTGAACCCAAAAAATAAAGAGGAAAAAAAAAACGACTATCTGAATGTTGACCAACAAGTAGCCTATAGAATCAGGTGTTCTATTGATTTTCGTCATTAATCTTAATTATACAATTAATTTTAGTTATTCATCTCAATCATAATTAAGATTAATGAAATACTTAATTCTGTGGTACTCTTGAAATGCTTCTAACAAATTATATCCATTTATGAATTTATCAACTTAAACAGTAGCTATACCTTTTTATATCTTCAATTGAAAGTTACCATTGGCGAGTCCCAATTCCCAAATACGTTCAAAATATGAAGGCTCAAAGTGCAAAACTTTTCCTTCCTTTATTACATCTTATTATTAATCCCCTTTCTCTTTTTATTTTCTCTTTTCCAAAGGCGTCGAAAGCATATGTTATAATTGACCCTAATGTTGCAAAATTAATCAATCAACTGGTAATACATAATTACATGTTGGGACATTCATAAATCATAATTAACCAAATAACTATCAGAATGGCATACACTTCGATTTTCCACCCCAAATTCCGCAAAATTTTCCTCTTGAGTTTTGAAATCCAGCAGAGCATGTTGACCTATATATTGGATTATGGAGCAGCATAAAATAATTTATATAATAATAAAATTTGTACAATCTTACCTTACGGGAATTTGTCCCTTTGCACAAAACAAAAGCTTATGTTTGGATACAGTTGCTTCACTTACCAATGCATTAACGGAATAATAGAATTGATTCTATTTCTTGGATTCAAACTAGTGCAATATTCAATGAATTAGTAGTTTGTAACACTCGAAAAGAGTAGAGTTTTTTAGAATAATATAAATTCAATAATTTCCACTTACTCAAAAGATGATATACATTAAGCTAAAACCTATCAATCTCAATTATATGCATACTTGAAATGGTTCCAAGCTGTGTAAGAATTTAAGGCCAAAACCAACTTCAACGGGGACAAACTAACTTTCCTCTCAAAAGCAAGTTTGTTAAATTTTCCTTCACCTAAGACCCAACCAACACGTGATAATGAATTCCAAGAACAATGAGGAAAAACAAATTATACGATCTTTTGAACATAGGGATACAAGGTGGGGACCTATTAGTATTTTTTTAAGCCTATAGCTTCAACAGGGCATTATATTGAGTGGGACAACACAACCCTACTTGAACGCTCTCATCCCTTCTTCACGGGTAATTTCTCATTGAATTTAAAGATATGGTACAAAAATAATATTTCCATCTACCTACTACATTGCCACAACCTCCAAAAACTCTTCTAAACTTTCATATCACATATTTCATCTGCTTCAGTTAGTGTTATTAAACGGGTTTTCCCTACCACAAAATGCAAGGTAGTGTTTCCTTTTCATAAATGCTACTAATCTAGAACCCGGTGGGCGGGGGATGAAGTAAATAAAGAAATATATCCCAAAATAGAATTCTTGAAAAAATAAATAAATAATATTTTTTTAATATTTTTTAATCCATCGCATATCTAAATTCATCCACAAAACATAATTCAAACCTTCGATACTTGTTTAAACGAATGAGTAAGCTAATCAATTAGTCTATGTAATTTGCGAGTTTAACTTAGGAGGTTCCGTTTTTAGCCATAGAGGCAGAGGGTATGTTACTACCAATTTGTTGCAACAAGAAACAATAAGGGGCAAAATGCACCACCCTAGATCCTAGTAGCTCTCAAGAATTGTCACGTGGAGACAGTAACATTAACCTCGCTGTGTTCGTAGCAAGTGAGGCAGGCACAGTAAAAAATGCAAAATCTCCTCCGTAAAGGTTGCATCTTTTATCTTAATTAACGGCACCACCTTTTTATTTATTACTGTCCTCAAAAAACCAACAAGAAGAAAGACACAACCTTCATATTCATTCACTATTTGTGAGCCCCCCCTCTTCTCCTCTCTCTCTTTTTAACGTTTTGTCCTTCACTTTCGCATTCCAAAAACATATCATATCACCTCTTCAATGGGGATAATGGGACAAGATTCAGATTCCAAGACCCAGTTGGTATTACAGATTTGCTCCATTGCCACCCGTTCTGTGGTGTGTGCTCATAGGCTTCTCTCAAACTCACCCAACCCATCATCTTTCATTGACTGGTATTGCATTCTTGGAGTAAGGTTTCTCACCCTTTTATCCTTCTAGCACTTTTCATGTCTTGGGTTCTTTCGCAATATTCAAATGTTTCTTCCCATATTGGGTTCTCATAGGTGGAAGAAAATGCAGGGATAAATACCATTCGCAAGAGATACCATAAACTGGGTAAGTTCAATTGCTTTTATGGTTATTGTGTAATCTGCATTTTCTTTCTCTCCAAACTCTGAAAAGAATGAGCAATGTTCTTTTGTGTGTCCTCAGCTCTGCAACTTCATCCAGATAAGAATCAACACCCCAAGGCTGAAATTGCCTTCAAGCTTGTCTCTGAGGTTAGTTTGTGCTATTTTCTATTTCTTCCATTGGTTAAATGGAATTCATTCTCATCACCATCCCCTATTTTTGTGTAGGCCTATACATGTTTATCCAATGCTGCAAAGAGAAGAGCATTTGACTTGGAGAGACTCAAGAGCTTATGCTTTGAATGCAAAAGAATCCCCAACACATCCAGCAATGCCGGTGGTTCGGGTTTCAAGGCATGGAATATTATCAACATCTCAAGGTCTTTCAAGCTCTGGAGAAACATAAGGGACATGAGAGAGAGATTCAAGGAGGAGGCAAAGGTGATTGAGAACTGTCTGCGAGCGAATTCCATGTCAAGGAAAGAATCTCCTCCCTATAATCCGGTTGGATACCTACAAAGAAGCAAGTCCCTGCACAGATTTGATAGAGAAACCCCTGTTTTCAATCCCTCAGATTATTTGTACCAAGGCTACCCTCATCTGAGGAGCAATGTTTACAAGAATTCTTCCACATATTGGTACCTGCAGACAGAGAGTATGCTGCATAATGCAAGGGAAGGAGCACAGCATGGCTCCCCTATTTTTGAGGTCAAATCTAGGAGTATGTTCACAAGCAAATTTGCTCAAGTCCCATCGCAATGTTAGCTCCATTTTTTGTTTTCTAACATTCAATCAATGCAATGTGATAGCCACATTCTTCGCTACTTTAAAAGGGTTTATTGCATTTCATTACAAATTTGTCTCGTGTTCTTTTGAGCCCGCTAGAGTCAAACAGCACAATGATTGATTTAAAAAATTAAGGGCAACATAACTTTGAAAAATTGAATGAACGGGGACACACACAAATTTAAAAATAAAAATAAAAAATAGACGGTTCAATAGCCAATACTTAATGGTGCCCTATTGCTGTAACTCAGGATATGAAAAACCACAATCATTACTTCAAAGTAATCTCAACGAATATATTCTATTGGTTGCCAAAATTTCAACAGAAGCTTTCTCGATACAAAATTTAGTTTAGGCCTTTTAACTCATTCCCTACAATTCAGAGAGAAAGGGGGGGGGGGGGATTACAGGAACCACCACAGCAAGACACGGATACGCGTATATTAGCCATTGATACGCTGTGTCATGCTTCAATCCCTTCCCCATGCATCGTACATTACAATTATTTGGTTGATAGTTTTCTGGGCCTCTGGTTCTTGAGAACTCCGCTATCAATCAAAGGCTGCAGCTCTTTCTTTACAAGTCTCTGTAACTTTGAATCTGTTGACTCCAAAAATGCAGAGATAACTTTACAGCTGCATCAACAATGTCAAGCAAAAAATTAAAGATAAGAACTCGCAGTCCTTAGTATCCTGATCTGATTTAAGATAACAGAAGAGAAAATGAAGCCTACCTGTGACCTTGTGCCCACAACTCACTTTTCCCTTTTATAGCTTTCTCCCATAAGGTGGAAGCAAACTTGGGGCAATCCAAAACCAGTTTTCTAATGGTCCGACTGGAATGGAAATTTTCAAGGACATGATCCTCTTCTGAATCATCTGATTTAGGCATTGCTGAAAGAGATGCAACTGCTTCGTGAAGGGAAGTTATCTTATCATCCAAGGTTGGATGCAGTACGCCACCAGAACCACCTGTTGCAACCTGCATTTACCATTCAATTTAACAATAAGGTAATGCTTGGTAATAGATTTACAAAACTTGTAAAATTATAATACACAACTTATCTACTACCTCATATAAAACCTCTCTGCCAAAATTTGATCGTATCAGTTCTCCCACATTCTCAATACATATATCAAGAAGACTCTGCATGGTAAGTTACAAGCAAACACAGTTTCAGCAAGACTTAACAATTCACAAAATCACAAGCAATTGAACTAATAAAAAAAAATACATATTAGTATGTAACCAAAACCAGTATAATTATGTGAATATAATATGAAGAAACATTTAAATGATCACTTTTTTAGATTCAAACAATTTTAATCAGGTGGATAAGATTTATGGGCGGAAAGAGGCAATAAAACTTTAAGGAAAGCATGAAAAGAAATCAAATTAGTAGAAGGAAAGCTAAAGCAACCCACCTCAGCAAGTCCACTTTTGATCAATAGTTCTTGCCTTCTGACAAATGGGTCTTTTTTCCCACTCTCAGCTACATAAGAATCATCCTTAGGAGTGTCATCTTTACTAGGTTCATCCACTGCCATTTCTGTGTCTTCCTTGGACTTCTCATCATTAAGTGAGACCTTCAAAGCCTCTGTCTGAGTGCTTGTTTCTGACTGATCCTGACAACAATAAAAAACAAATACCTGAGTTATAGAGCTGCTTTAAAGTACATATAATTAAAAGGTTGATAAAAGAATAAAAAATAAATTAATAATAAAAAATAAAAAACCTTCTGAGACAGAGAAGGAATAGATGAACTCAGGGAAGCAAGTTCATCAGGACTGAAATAGCGTGAACAATTAGGATGTAACAATTGAAGAATTGGACGTCTTCCATTCTGTAAAAATTCACAATAGAAAACAGAAGTTAGGAACAAAATTAAAACCAGAAAGCACATTTGGCAATTTTGTCAGAAACACAGAATAACATTTCTACATTTCCTGCAGCGAAGGGTTGGAAAAGCTAGGCAGGGATAGAACAGAATGCTAACTGCTAACATTCTACATTTAGCTATTTAAATGTTTGATACATCATATGTGAGGTATAATAGAAGAGACCTTATCCAAAATAAGCTCCCTTAGAGTTGGTTGAAGCTCACGAATGATAACCTGCAACAATAACGCTTGAGTGCTTGATATTAAAAGAAGTCCTAATTTTGTACACAATGACTACCCAAGAGAAAAATCAGAGGAAGAACCAAGCTACCTTTGTTACAAGATTTGTGTCATCAACAACTGAAAATATGCAAACAAGCACCTGAATGTTCAATGAAAGGAACATTCATATTAAAATCTAAATGAAAGAACTACATATGATAAGCAACCACTCAGTCAATACACAAGCACATAACCTAGGTCCAAATTCTCCCAATAGTTATTTCTATATTTATTCAGTCCTCAAATCAATTTTCTTTGCAACTTCCTGTGGGATGGAGGGGCCAGCACAAATCATTCTGGAGCCCACTGACATGTCTAAAGCATAACAGAACTTTAAATAGGCTGGGAAACAAAAAAATAGTGAGAAAACAAGTTACTTACCAAACAACCATACTGATGATAAGCTGTTTTGGCTATGTGCCCTTTCAATCCTTTGATAATCTTCTTTCTTTCCTGAAAGTGGAACATAAAGAAGAACGAACCATGTTAGACACAAACATCAAGAACACTCTAGTCAAACTTCAATTGATAACAGAGATATTGCAAAGAAACCTTGGCATTCCCATATTTTGCACACAGAATTCCAATTTTAGCTCCATCCTTTGTACCAATCATTCTAACAAGGAGTGGACTGGATAACTGCCGTATTATATCTGTGACAGATGACTTTTGAAAAACTCAATTTAGATAACAATAAGATCTATTGCTGTAATTAAAATTGTTGGCTGTAACATTATTGGGGGGAAAGGAGAGAAGTACCTGATCAGCAACGCTGAAATATTCCAACAAGACTCGTTGTATGATAGAATGATCAACAATCCCTTTCTCTAGAATTGGCTGAATCACTGACGTCATGTGTCGGATAACTGAACCCTTTTGTAGACCCAACTTGGAAATTACATCTAACAACCTGAAATACAATTAAAAAATAAGAAAACATTACAGACACAGAAGTACATAGAGAGAGCAAGCGAACCATAGTGAACAAGATAAGTAATATCAGGAGGATTGCAAGTGGTTTTTGAATTTCAGGCTCCATAAAACATATGGATCATATTAAAATGAGAAATATTCACTAGCAAATATATAACCAAGTTGAGTTTAAAATTTCAACAAACTCTGCTTTCCGAGTTGTTTTTTAGTTTTATTTTATAAGCATTGTAAGTACTACTATATAATCAGTCAGGAAATAACTAATTGACTTAAAGTTGCATAAGCTGCAAATGTTGCACCCCTTTTTCTAAACCCCCACCCAAAAATATCAGACAGTAAACATATAATATAAGATCTCAAAAAGAGGAAGGTAAAAAAACGTGGAACTGAAGTTCCATCTTTCGTTTCTATCAACCACCATAGATCGGATTATGTTCTTTTGTACTATTGATACCCTCAAAAAGAACAGCTGCAGTAATGGCCAATAATTTTTCAAATGTTTCATCCAATTAGTATCAACATAAGATTTACCTGCTCTCCTTCAGTGAAACTAGATCCTTAAACAATTGAAGTTCCGTGGAGTACAACTCTGACAGCAGCTCTTGCTTTTGTGCAGCATTTGATAACTCATAAGCATGCTCAACAACTGCATGGCATGAAGTGGCACATAAACATATAAGGAGAATTAATTTTGGCTAAATGTCGAAACAGTCATATGATCATATCATATCATTGCATTTGAATTGCACAGCGTATAAAATGCTAACAGGTGACAATCCTTATCATGCTTTAAAATTAATACAAAGCCATGAAAATAATATCATTTTTGGATCTTTTTAATTTTTTCCCATCTGATTTATTCACACCCGATGCAAGCTAGATTCAAACTAAGCTTCGTGTGAATATACTGCTAGAGATACAACACAAGGAAAAAAGGCGAAAACCATTCCACTTGTAAAAACTTTGAATCTGAAACACGTGGTAAACCATGAACAAAACACTGATACATACCAACTGACCCAACCATGTGGCGAAGAAGAGGAGCAACATGGCCACGAAGAGTGGAGATAAAGCCTGCTAGTTGTTTCTTGGAGGCTGAAAATGTGGAAGGATCACGGATAAGAAAAAAGTAACATATCACTAGAAACATATTTCAGGTTGACTATTACCATTGTCCAGCATCTTCTTTACTAAGTGAACAGAATACGCATTGTACGATAGGGATAGAAAATGTGGCCTAAGTTCTTCGAACACTGCATCTCTTTCAGCTTGTGAGCAATGCTTGACACAAGTCTACAATTAAAGAGAGAAATAATTGAAAATATTAAAACTGCCAGCTACTCTGAAAGAATGTGAAACCAATTTTTCCTTTACCCTTAAATAGAGATAGAAATTCAGCAAGTTAGCAACATTATATACCTGAAGAACCCGAGAAGAAATGTGAGACCCTGCAATTTCAGGAATTTTCCCCTTCATCTTTTGCAGAGCTTCTGTCACCAGCCTTGAGTTATACAAAATTCCAAAGTAAAAACATGAGGAATGGAAAGAAAACAAAGATAAGGAATTTCATTACTGAAAATCTTTCCTAAATATACATACTTGGCTCTATCCTCTTTGGCAATCTCATGACGCCTCATCTTTTCCCATAGGTGTGCAAGCTCCTGTTTACGATTATTTATTTAATTAACCATAATATCCCAAAGCTATAAAGATTTTAACTAAAGATATCAACAGAATCCAAAGCTTAAAGTTAAATCCCAAATATGAGTAAATAAATACATGATGAATGAGCATAAGAACTCACTTGCTCAAGAGTGAAATGGCGCTTCCTCTTCTTTTTCCTAGCCTCCGCAAGTTCCTGAAACCAAACAACAAAATGTTCCACCGATTCATACCAATAACAAAACACAGATTCAAATGCATTTGAAAGCAAATTGGTAACGTTTTAAGACCTTAGCATGAAGACGACGTTCTCGACCTGTAAGGGGAGCCTTCTTGGTCTTGTCTTTGGGAACGGCGTCTGGTTTGCGTGTTTTGAGGGCTTTGAAGGGTTTCTTAGAGGCAGAGAGTTTAGGAGCCTTAGAAGGGGATTCATGTGATGCTTCGGCGTTAGAGCCCGAAGCTGGAATCCGCTTCCTCTTCTTGGTGCTTCCATCGTCCTGCTTCTTCGGCGCCATTGAAGCTCAAGCTCTGAACCCTGAAGTTGAGTTTAGTTGGAAGAAGAGAGGGGCTCTGTTACGCAGAGCATGAAGCTGAGGTTTTCGATTCCTACCACTAGGGTTTATCTAAGTACCAACAATTACTCGTAACAAATAAAAAATCACAACAAAAATATTAAAATTAAATACTGATAAAAGGTATTTCTATTTTATTCGTTCTGCAAATGCAATGAATCAAATGAAAATGATTATGTAATTTGATCCCTTTTTCTAAATAAAATATAAACTGAGAATTTTTTTTTTTCCCTTGATACATTTCAGACTTGTATAAAAAAAATTTAAAATTCTGGATCTTGTTTTATCTATAAATTTTAACAAAAATTAATCTAACTTAGAATTTATTTATTTTTGTTTTTTTCAAAATTTTGTGAATAAAAGAAAAAAAAGTAAAAACAAAAAATATAATTTTGTTTTTTTTTCTATTTTTGGGTTTTATTTTTATTCCTTCCAAAACGAAATCTCTATTTTTTGGGAGTCCAATTACATAAAAGGCCCAAAACAGACTGGGCCCAAAATAACCTTAGCCCAACAATACATGACGAAACTGTACTTGGACTTCTTTTCCATATAATTGAAAATGTACAAGATTATCTGTGGTCCACATTGCCTAATCTTCTTGGGCATGCATGTCTCTGACAAAAAAATTAAAAATAAAAAATAAAAATAGAATTGATTCATGCCAATATGCCATGGTGGTACGATTCTAACAAAGTTGGGTTGCACTTTCCACTAGCATCGACTAGTCCAACAACATTTGGTGCACGCATGATAAGTACCGGGAATCGAAAATTTAAATTTGGATGTGAAGTCCACGTTGCTGTGTCTCAATTCTGAGGAGTAATTAGCGGCTGTGAAAACTGAAAAGAAAGTTCATTGCAGGATGAATCAAACAAAAAACATTCCATTACAATTATTTGTTGTTGTTACTTTTAGGCATGGTAGATTTTGGCGTGATCCGCGGCATATATATCTTGTATTATTTTTGTGGCCATGCATAGTAGGGGCTATAAATTTCGAATTGATATTGAAATGTTGTGGCCTTGTGGGGTTAGAATTAGAAACCACCATATATCTATTTATAAAAATATTATTTACACACTAAAATCAGTCATTATATATTTATGTATAAATATACGTATAGTACTATAGTTTAACTCATTTTTAATGTGTATTCTACCTTAATGATTAAATTTAGTAGCTGATTTTAGTGTATACCTAACGTGGTTGTTTATTTAATATATGTATTATATTGCATGCATGCAGAGTGCAGAATCGTGTGAATTTAGCAGCAAGTGTTTTTTAGTTATTTTTGGTACGTACATTGAACCACAAAATCTTTACTTTGTGTTTGTGTTTGTGGTCCTGTGACGGTGTGACCACTAAGGTGTACATTTAATTTAATGCTTAATGTTTTGCTTGCTTAGGAGCGCTAGTCAAATAAGTATATATATAACTGGCGAGGCTCAAACTCAAGATAACTTAGTCCTCCCCATCCACCATTATTGGTGAAGCAGATATTGGTCCACCTCACTATCTAATATCTATCCATTGACCGTAACATGTGTCATGTTTTATCATCAACTGAGCATAGTAATTAGTTCTATTACCCACCTTGTGCACCAAAAAGAATTTCTTAAATATTTCAAGAATAAATAAGAGTTCTTATTCTGTTGCATTCACAGTTTGATACCCAAAAAAAAGTAATTTTTTAAAATTTGAAAATTTAAGTTTGAAGATATTATTATTCTCTTTGCCTAAGAACAACAAGAGTTTCCCTTTTGAGTTTTCACAGTTTGCTCCCTATGTCGTTTCTAGAAACACACGAAGTAGGAACATGTGGGTTGCTGGCAATGTGAAAGCACGTAATATATAGAGTTAGCATGTGGTTTGAACAGGATGGGAGTACCACCCCACCTTTTTGGCTTCTTGTATGCTCGTCTTTATTATGGTATTGGGCTATTGCCTCAATATGGTTTAACAATCATAGCATGCCATGTGGATAATAAAAAGCTAACATTATATTTAGGGATGGCAGAAAAAACTCGAATTTGCAGGGACCCGCAAAAAAATTCGCAACGGGGAGCAAAATGAGAATTCGTGAAATTTTTACAGGGATCCGTCCCATGAATAAACGAGAATGTTAGCGGAGATCGAGTTATCCATCCTATGGAACTCGTTAAATTCTAACCTAGTGTGAAATTATTAAAATATTTTTTATATATATACACACTAATTATTTAAATTTGTATTATTATAGGAATGGAATACTACATTGAACTATGATATCGTCGATTAAAATTTGTTATATTATTATGTTAAAAAAAATTATTTTATTTTATTTTAATTTGTATGTGGAAGATTTTAAATTTATGTTATTATATTAAATGTGTTTGAATTATCTTTAATTTGATACATTTTAGTTAAATTATATGAAATTTTATTGTAGTTTTTTTTTCATTTTTAAAATCTAATATCCACGGATAACCGCGGATATTTGTCTATCCCACAAGAAAAATAAATGGGCCCTTGACAGAAATAGAGCGAGGACGAAAGACAATTTTTTAAACGGGGACGGGGAATAGGGAGAGAGTTCCTGGCCGCCCCATGGATACCCATTGTCATCCCTAATTATATTCAACTTAATTCCGCTAGGTAGACAATGAGGGTGCGAACAATATAAATAACGGGCTGCACCCCAAGGCCTGATAACCATGCAAAAAACATCCCAACCTGATTACTCATTTTTATTCCCAATTTCACTTTTATCTTTCACCTTCACCTACCCTAAACCCTATTTTTACCGCAGTCATTCTACTGTCGTCTTCCCTGTCACGTCACTCACCATCGTTAGCAACAAAGCTTCTCAGCGCCACCCTCACCTGCTGCAACGAATCCCCCTTCTTTTCTGTTCCGCCGCTGTCCCAACCCTCTGCTCCTGTGTTCCCTGCAACCGACGCTGTCGCTACACTTTCTTCTTTCCTGCGTCGCGCCGTCCCTACTCTCGATGCTACTGAACCTTCTTCTCCTATACGTCGCGTCACCCTTGTTCTCCTTACAAGTGACGCTGCCACTACGCGCCTTCTTCTCCCCTTTGTCGCGCCGCAAACGTTCTCTCCGTAAGCAACATTGTCGTACGTCTTCTTCTCCTCTGCATCGTGTCGCACGTTCTGAACGAAGAAGGTGGTCCTCTTCTCTCCTGCGTTCGATCCTCGTCTGCCTATAGTGATAATGAATGTTTCTTGTTATCGGATGTTTTTTTAATAATGGATTGAATGTTTCTTTTATTTTAGATGGATATTTTTTTATTTTAAGTGAATGTTTCTTTTTTTAAATAAATATTTCTTGGATTTGATGTGGGTGTTTATTTTTAGATGGATTTTTCAGGAGAGCAATGCAAGGGCGGGGTGCAGCGTGATGGAAGACGGCAACGCAAGAGAGGAAGACGACGACGGCGCAACGGATGGCTACGCTGTTTTTTATTATGATTATTAAAAATCTAATTTTTAAAATTAATTTAACATTTTTTTAACCGGTTGTTTACATTGTTTAGTATAAGCGTTATCTCCTTATACTTTCTCTATTCAATCCCATCATGTTTCTGTATTTCTAATTAATCTAGTTTTCATTTCAAATCCCAATTGACTCCTCTTATATATATGGTTGTTAAATTTTCGAGTTAACTTGTAAAATCATTTGAATTTATAATTTCAGAAGTTTACTGTCAAATTTGCAATTTTAGTTTTTATCGCATCTCCTTTGAGCCAAAACAATTTTGTTTGGGTTTGAAAAAATTACTCTTTATTTGTCATGTAACTCTACTGCTCCAAATCTCCATCTCTTTCGTGCTTTTCGACCTTGTTTTGTCCTTTTCGTCTCTACTCTTCTTCATCGTTTATTCTTTTTGGTTCTATTTATTCATCATTCTGGTCATTGCTGTATCTATTTCTAAGTTATGTCCCAATTCAAGTTTCTAAGTTCTAACTCCTGCTCTTGCTTTTGTTTCTACTTCGTACTTGTGGTTCTGCCTTTGATTTGAGCCTTCACTTATGTTTTGTGCTTGTGTTCTGTTTGATATTTATTTTATGACAACTATATTATATGTATATTAAAATTAATTATTAATATAAAATACACATTAAATATAAATTAAATTATATATTTATTTATATATAAATAATTAAATATAAGATAATTGATTAGTGTGCACATAATATTTTTTATTCATAATTTTAAAGAATTTAAATATGTTTTTATAACTTATAATTCTATTTTAGTTTATTGTGTATTTTGTAATAAAATTATTAATTTTAAATATTTAAATTCGAGCAAATATATATTTTATTTATGATATATTTTACACAACAGATAAATTCATAACAGGAATCTACAAATAAAATTTAGGTGAAGTCTATAAATTTACTTAGAGTCAAGAGTGTATAACATAGAAAGTGACATGATATGATGAGTCCATATTAGATGGTTCCATCCCTACCCTATATGATTTGAGGATCTTATGCCTTGTTTGGACTTGTTAAATTGTCCCCCTCACCCTGGGGGGCCTCTTCTCTGCCATAATGGGAGCTCCTCATATATTACCCATCACCTTCGCCTTTTTCTGTTATTCTTTCTTTTCAATATGCTTGTGTAACTCTTTCTTTTAAGTTTTAATTTTAACCTAAATCACACAAACACTCATATTAGGGATGTTTACGATTTGAATTCTACTTTTTTTAAATTAATTAATACCCAAATTAATCATAATTGGATATTATCAAATTGATCTAATTATACTCAATTACTTGTTAAACGGTTCGGTTCGATTCAATTCGATTTGGATGGATAATTGAGTTATTCGAGTTTGACTACTATATTATTTTTACTCATCAAGATGGACTTGAATCGCTTCACAATTTATGAGGGAGGAGGGACCTTTATTAGTACTAATAATTATTCTTTTACTTTCAATAATTGAATCTTTTTTGTTTCTGTCAAAATCTTTGCTAAGGAGAACAAATATCAAATTAAAACCACCACTTAATAAACTTATAAATATTTATATTCAAGAGAAATTTTGCTCAACAAGAATAAAGTATCCAATCTCTTATATACAATGTTTATACATTTATTTAACGTGTTCAAATTTAAAAAGCTCTCTTATTAATGCAATCTACTATCCAATAGTTAAAACTTTTCGGCCTAATTGTTAATATATAACATACTTATTGTATTCTTTAAAAGCAGAGATCATATACATTTATAATTTGTTTTTCATGTTAGGATGTGTTCACGAGTTTGCTTTTAGAAAATTTTGGAGAAAAAAAAAAGCTCTGAAAATTTTATTATTCGAAACACAAAGATTTTTAAAAAAAAATTAGTAGTTCTTCTTCATATCCCTAAGACTTCCCATTTTAACAAGTTTCTCCCAAATTAATTTTATTTTAGTAATTATATTAACTAATTTATCTACTCTAGTTACTTGTGTTAAAAAATATTAAATCTAGTATATTATTATAGCAAACGATAAATTGTAAAAATATATAACAATTTCTCCAACCCCTTTTTTTTGTGTTTACTTCAATATGATAACTAATTTATATATACTAATATGATATAAAAAGTAGATGAATAAAAATTACCACGTGAATTATATTTATCCTCACCAACATTTATTTTCTATATATTCTTAAAATATATTATATCACTACAAATACAAAAAATACTTTCAAAAATAATTATAAAAAGATAAATATATCTTTATAACTATTTTTATTAAATTTTATTGTTATCACAAAAAATACTTTATAATAATTTCAAAAAAAAATATGAAAACCAATTCACCAAAAAGAAAATCCCTATTTTAAACTTGTATATATACAAGAGGAATATTAAACCCTACCCTTCCCTTTCCCTTTGATTTAGCCTTTTCTTTAATTTTCCCCTTGCAAACACACCCTTAATAGAACCATCGTTTTCACCCAATCATCTTGTTGTATATTTAAGAATCTTTTGATAAGTTTAAACTACATTCTAATCATTAATTATTTGATGATTGTATGTGAATAAACAATTTGTCACATCAGTCTGCCAGCAAGGGCAAATCATCATGTTAGTTAGTTCCAAATATATATAACTACGTACTCTTTTATTTGTATTCAACAAGCATATTATGAAGACTTCAATTTGGCGCGTTGCTTGTAATTATTGCTCCATTGGCAGCTGCTTAATTATTGTGTTGTGCTATTCAAACAATCATACCACTATCCTAGCACGTGGGCAGATGTTAATGCAACTAATAATATATCAATTATATTATTGCGGGTAAAAAAATTAAGTCATTAAATTAATTATTTATATATTTTTATAATATATAATAGGATAAAATATTGAATTGGTCTTCTATGTTCGGTCATAATTCTGTTTTAATTCTTAAAGTTTAAAGTGTCCTATTTGAATCTAAAAAAAATTTATTTAGTATCACTTTAGTCTCACAGTGAGATCAAAGTTAAATAATTAAGAGAATATTCTACATAACAACAATACAAGAACAAAATCGATAATCTGGAGAACAAGTATAAGCTCTAGAGGCACAAAATTAACCGTAGATGCATCAATACATTTATTTATTATTTTTCTTATAATATAAATAAAATATTTTCTATAGAACTAAAGAGAATGATAAATAAATGTATTGATGCATCAACGGTTTATTTTGTGCCTCTGGAGTGTGTACTTGTTTTTCAGATTATCGATTTTGTTCTTATACTGTTGTTATGTAAAATATTCTGTTAATTATTTAACTTTGACCTCATTGTAAGACTAAATTAATGCTAAATAAAATTTTTTTAAATTTAAATAAAACACTTTAAACCTTAAGAATCAAAACACAAATACACAATTACACTCAAAGATAAGGGAACAATTTAATATTTTATCCTATATAATAATACTCCACGTATGTCAATCCATGCCAATCGACCCTCTAAAAGGTCTCTAATAGCTAGCTGTGTGTAGAAATGATATATCATCACTTGGAAATTCTCTCTTCGTGTATATATACTTTTTTCTGTTTTGAATAAATTTTTTCGGATAAAACTAAAGAATAATGGGAAGTTGATTAGTAAAATAAAATTCATATAAAATAATAATACAAATTAAATGACTAGCTATTTTTTTTGTTTACATTTACTTTATAATTTATATTAATTTAAATCAACTATGCTCAAAGCCAGAGGCGGTGCTTCATACATATTAATTAAGGGGACAATGCCCCCCCCCCCCCCCAAAATTAAAATCTTTTTCTGTATATAGTTGTTTAACTTTTATATTAGCACTCTTTAATTTTATCTTTTTTCTCCTTCTAAAGTTATGTTTCTATATTAATCTCCTTTAAAAAATTATTCTAGATCCATCCATTACAAAAAATTTAATTATTCATTTAGCAATAATTTTTTAAGTTATATTTAAAAAGAGAAGTCTATTATTCATAGAAAAAAATACCTTTAACTATATTAAATATAAAAAAAGTTAATCACTAAATTAATTATTTATATAAAATATATGTTCTAATATAAAATATATATTAAAAATATATTAAATTATAAATATATATTTACATAAAAATACATAATAATTAATTTAATAATTATATTTTAATTAATACTAATTAACACTTATTTTTTTTATTAAAAATATTATCGTCTTATAATATCCTCTTAAAATAATTTCTAAGTTTTCGTTTCCATATGCCTCTCTTAGTGACAAACATGTATGGTAGAGAATGTGCATGATAAGTCTATAAGCTAGTTTACTGCTTTTTTTATATAAATAAATATCACAAATAAATTATTTCATAAAATACGCATGAAAAAAATTGGTTTTAAAAATACGCATGACTACTTTAAAAGGGGTGCATGCGAATTGAATTTATACTCCAATTCAAGTGTGGTGACCACAAAATAGGACTGACAATAATAGATTAAAAAGTTATGTCACTAATCTGCTACTAACATCCACGAAATGGGACACATCACTATTGGCGCACACGAATTGAGCGACTTCAAAAAAAGCGACAGCGAAATGAACCCAGTTTATTGGTGGCGGTCACGGAATGAGCATTTCGTTTTTGGAAGCCACGAAGTGGATGGTTAAGGCTGTCAATTTTCAAAAATCATTAATACCTGTACAAGATATACGTTGGTTGCGCTGGATGGCAAAGAACACTTGGAAAGGGACTCAGAACACATATAAGAGTGAAAAGGAGGGGACCGTATGCATTCGGTTGAAAGGGAAAGGGGATTTAAAAAAAAAGTGGTGGTGGTAAAGAAAATTTGTGTTGTGGTTTTAATATTTTGTGTTGTGTTTAGAAAAAAAATTAACATGAGTAGGGGTGGGATTAATGTGGAAGAGAACCTTAATCGGTTGGACGAGTTTCATATTGAAGCACATTTTCTTTTTTTCAACCATTCTAGTATTCATGAGAATCAAATTCTTCAACTCTTGCAACATGTCGGTGGCGGAATCATTATCCAAAGTGAATCGTCACAAACAAACGTAATACCTTTTTCAGTATGAAAATTTTTTCCATTAGGGTATAAGATCACATATATATTTTCAGAAGCCATACACACAGCAAAACAAAACCAAAATCCACAATATTTTAGACAAAAAGAAAGTAAAGAGGTTGAGAGATATTTCGGAGTTGGAAGAGAGTGCAGGAGAATGGCTCCTACCGTGAATGGTGCACAAGTATTTATATAGACAAATTAGGAACGAACTTTGCAGGCGGTACACCTGAAGTGCACCATTTCACATGTAATACCATTGACTTGGACTCCAATTCGTGGATGTTCCACCAGAGTTGGCCATTTCACTGGCGCCAGCCACAAAATGGCCTCCCCTCTCATTTCGTGGGCGCCGAACCAAAAATGCCTTCTACTCCTATCAGTCTCATTTCATGGGCGCCACACCTGAATTGGAGTGTAAATTCAATTCGTATGCGCCCCCTAAAGTGATTTTGCACATTTTCGAAACCATTTCTCTTCGTGCATATTTTGGGAAATAATCTATTTATGATATTTATTTATATAAAAAAGTCCTAATTTATCCTCACTCTTCATGCAGGGTGTATTCTTGATCTTGTTCACTCATATTAGAAAAAGTAGTATAAATATTGCATCCGTATCTTTTTAAATCATTGAAATTAGCGAGAAATTTCATAATCGAATGCATTTTAATTTGTTAAATACATAAAATATATGAAAAATAAATATATTATTTTATTTAAAAAATTATCTTTATTTTATGGTATATGATTGGGCGATGGAGAATGCTATCATAAAGATGCGTAGAACGTTTTTTTGTAAAGACACTTATATGTCATATTATTGTTGGACGTATTAATGAACCGGTTATTTTTAATTTCTTAACAAATTAGAATAAAATCGATTTTTTTATAACAATAACAATAAACCCAATTATTATCAGATCTGGTCGAACCGACCAATTTACATAACCTATTGAATCATGTTTTTTTAAGACAAAAATCAGGGATATATTTATCTTTTTATCAAAAAATTTAAATATGATTCGGTAAAAATTGTGTAAATCGAATGGATCAAATCAGGTCTTATAATTATAATGTAGATAGTTGGATTTATTATTGTTGCTATAATAAACCGATTTTGTTCTGATTTATTAAAAAATAAATTATTAACCAATTTAATAAATATGTCTAATAATATCATAACACATATAAATGTCTTTGAAATAAGACATTTTTAGTATCTTTATCGAAGTGATCTCCTTGAGGGATACTGTATGTATAAGTATTTTCAATAAATAAGTCTAACTAAATTAGTATAAATTCGACAAATAAAAAATGCATGCATTTATCTTGTAGTTCTTTGTTTTCGTCTTTTTTAATACAGAAATTTTGATACAAAGCTCATAATTTACACGTAACACATAAAATTTTGCACATAATATATAAATTTATATGAATATAGTAAAAAAAATTTGTACATAACACAAAAATTATTGATACAACACAGAAAATTCTGTGTTGTGTATTAATTTTTTGTATTGTACAATAAAATTTTTTTGTTATGAGTCAAAATTTATGTGCTCAGTATCTTATTGGACATTTTTGTCGATAATTTGTCTTATAAGCTCGATAAAAAGTAGCAGTGGACAAAACTTTCCTAAGACAAAGCCAGGTCAAGAATTTATGTTTTTTCGGAATAAGCTAACGCCAAAGGCAAAGCCAATTTTTCTGGTCCTCGTAACCAAATTTTTGTTTACTGAGCCACAAGTAACCACTACGAGAGTCATAAACTTTTGACGTTACACTAGACCAAAACCATCTTATCACTGAACCTTGCACATTCAGATTATAGAAAAGAATGTTACTTTGCAAAAACTGGTTATATATTCTGAAGGTACCACTATCCAGATAACCAAAGATCCAATATCCGAAGATCCAAATCAGAAATGTATAATCCATCTCATGACAAAGCTACCCCTCTTTTCTCCAATTAGAAAACCAAAAGTTTTGGTTCAGATATTTGATGCACCAAACAAAGAAATCCTTCAAGAAATTCCAAGTTTTGCATATGCTCTTCCAAACATAAGAGTCCCGTGTCTCGAGACTGACTGAAATAGTCTCCGGGAGAAGAATAATTTTTTTCTACAAACACTTGAACTCATAACTTGTTTGGATGATGAAAAATTGCCAAACTACCTTTCCAAGAAGAGCAACATCAGCACAAAATGGATATTGAATCCCCAAACCTCCAAACTTCTCAAGGGTGACCAATACCTTCCAAGTTCCAACTAACCTTATACATGCCTCTACCATCAGCTTGACCTTTCCAAAGAAAGCTCTGCATCATAGATTCTATCTTATTTGATATCCCTTTAGGAAAAAAAGATACTTGCATGTGGTAAGAAGGAATCATGGCCATTACTGAATTGATTAAACATAGTCTTCCCGCCTTATTAAGCAATCTCCTTTTTCAGCTAGCCAACCTTTTCTGAATCTTGTCCAAAATATCATTGAACGCTGCTTGCGTCACCCGAGAGTGACTAAGGGTAACTCCTAAATACTTACCTAAATTCTGGACAAATCTGATAGATGACACCCCAGTAAAAATCTCTTTTCTTGTCGTTGAGACATTCTTGGAGTACAATGCTTTAGATTTCTCCATATTAACCTTTATCCCAGAGGCTCTGTAGAATTTATCTAAAGCAACCATCACATTTTGAACTTGGTGTTTTTCATCTTTACAAAAAAGAAGCAAATCATCGGCGAACATTAAATAAAAAATTCTTGGACCCCCTCTAGAAACAACAACTGGCTTCCACAAGCCCATATCAACTTGATGATTAATAAAGTAAGACAACTTCTCCATACACAATACAAATAGATATGGTGACATCGAATTTTCTTGCCTAAATTTCTGGCTAGGGATGAAACTATTTAATCTATCCCCATTTCACAGGATAAACAACAAAGAGGCAATGACACAATGCATAATCAGATTGATTGTAAGGATAGGAAAGTCAAAACTCACAATGGTATATTTTAGAAACCTCCAATCAATTCTGTCATAGACTTTTTCCAAATCAATCTTAAAGACTAGCGTACTTTTCTTGGACTTCGTCTTCTTCATGAAGTGGAGAATCTCTTACACAATAATAATGTTGTTAGGGGTTTCCCTTCTTGGAATAAAACCTCCTTAAAAGGGCCCAACAATGTCTATGAGATGAGGTCGAAGTCTATCAACCAGGACATTTGTTATAACTTTGTAAACCACATTACAAAGACTGATAGGCCAGAAATCCTTCATGGAAATCAGGGCTTCTACCTTCAGAATAAGAATAAGGAGAGTTTCCATCATTCTTGAATCAATATCCATACCAGAGAATGCTTGACTAACCATAGTCCAAACATCAAAACCAATAATCTCCCAATATTCCTTGAAGAAGAAAGCTTGAAACTCATCAGGATCCGATGCCTTAAAAAATGCATATTAAAAATAGCTGACTTAACTTCCTCCAGTGTAACTGGCGCTGTAAAGTTACAAAAAGCGTCCTCATTTAGGAAGGAAGGGTCACTTCATTAAGACATCCCAAATTCACATTCTTCGATTGGCCAAATAAGCTTTTTAAAAAGGACTCAGCTTTCCTGCAAAGGATATTCAGATCCGTTTTCCATACCCCATCCTGGAGAAAGAAACCATGAATTTTGTTATACTTCCTTCGTACCAGAGTCTAAACATGAAAGAAATTGATATTTTTATGCCATAATTTTACCTACTACTGCTCTTTGGATTTCTGTAACCATAGAAGTTTCTCTTGTACAAGAGTGTTATTGTAATCCTCAATCAACTATCGCTCTTTTTGTCGCAAAGAAGAATCTTCCATCACTTCCAACCGCTTCTGTAGAAATTAATTTGGCGCTTCAACACACTTTTCCTAACGAAAATATTGCCGAACACTTTAGAAATAAACTCTAGAGAGTGCTTCTGCACTTCTGAAAGCTTGCCATGTACCTCTTTATAGCCAGACCGCCACGATTGGTTCACAATATCTTTGTACTCCAGATGGGTAGCCCAAGCTACAATAAACCGAAAAGGTCTATTTCTTTTTGGCTGGGGCTGACCTTTTCAGCGAACTAGGATAGGACAATGATCAGACTGAAGTCTACTTAGTATTTTCATATAAGCCTCCGAAAATAGAGATAACTATCCACTATTGATACAAATTCGGTCAAGCTTTTTTACTACCTGAACATAATTTTTCACCCTTCTGTATCAAAAAAATCATCTTCTGATAGTCTTTAAATCAAACAGGTTGCTATCCCCTAATGAGATAGCAAATCGATCTGCGCGCCAACTTGAAAAAAGACAACCCTTACATTCATGAGAGAAGAGAACTTCATTAAAATAACCAAAAATGATCCATGGCCCACGAAAAGACGAGGACTGGGTCACAATATAATCCCACAGAAGAACTCTGGTATTAAAATGAGGACTATTATAAATACCATTATACCTTCAAATCACAATATTTAACTGAACCTCCACTGTAACACACTGATCAAAAGCATCTACCCACTTGCAGCAAGCATCCGACATTGTAGAAAGGAACCATATACTCCCTTTATGCCATGTTGCTTCCACTGTACCAATAGAATAATAATCAAGCCTTTTTCATAATAGTTTTAAGTGTTGAAAAGGACAATAAGTTTCAACTACAATAAAAAAGACAGAGTTAAATTTTCTAACAAGCTCTTTGTAATTTACATGAACTAACTTATTAGATGCAATTCTAATGTTCCAAACTATTATATTTAAACTATCCATAATATAAAGATAGAATACTAGAACAAAATGAATATAAAATTGGTTCATCAACCTTAAGATGAGGCTTGAATTACGGGACAACCTCCCTCGCACGTTATTACTGTCGATCTCTCATGGGAGGCCCCCTCATCGTTGCCTTCCCATGTTGCATCATTCGACGGCAAGACTTCCATCCCCGGTGGTACTGCCGTTGAAGCAACCTTCGCGGAAGCATTCCCCACCTTGCTTCCATTCTTCTCTGTCAGCTAGCTTTGCAAGGACGGTGGTCTTGGCCATTTCCGTAGGGAGGAGCAGCAGGGTTGCGCTGGGGTCTGGTGAGAAGGCAGCATCGCAAACGCATCTCCATTCTTCACACGGAACCCACACTACTAGAACATGGTTTGAGATCCGACCCTGGATTGTGAAAAAGCAGACCCATCAACATGAGGAGCATACCATGTGGGCCTTGCTTTTTTATCTGAACCTTTATTTGAGTGTTCCATTTCTTGGGCCTTAAAATTTGTTTTTGGCCCATATTTCTCCTTCCTTAATACTTGTTCTCAGTCCACTTCTTCATTCCTGTATGCGTCTAAAAGATCAAAGCCACCTTTGATCCATGAGGGCGTCCAAAACTTATGTGAAAGAATTGTGTAACTGTAGTTCTTGTCCAAGACTTTGATCGCTAAGGCATATTTATAAAGTCCTGCCAAGGAGAATTTTGCCTTTTTTATGAAGCTAACACACGGAGATTGGGAATCACCTGCTTACCTACCACCGTCGTTATACCATCTTCAAAAAGAGATTTTACAAGTGTAAAGATCTTAGATTTCTTTGCACTAATAACTTTATTTTTAAGGGAGATCTTTAAAATCTTTAAAAAATTCTCCTAAAAAAAATTTCTTTGACACTGGATGCACATCTAACCTCATTTTTCCCTTTATTTCTTTTGCAAGTATGGCTGTTATTCCTTTCGTATTTTGCCTTTAAATTTTATACTTGTTAGCAATGATAACTACATTTAAAAAAATTATATTGTTAGTTTTTTAAAAAGTAATCACTAACCTATAATTGTATAAAATATAAAAGATTTAAATAAAACAATATATATACACAATGTATAATAACTCATTTAAATTAACCTTTTGTACATACGTAATATTTTTATAAACCCAAGGCAATTGGCAAGTGTTTCAACTTTGAAGCATAAGGAGCTAGGCATTACATACTGTCCTCATTTTTTATTTCGGTAGTAATTATATTGTCAAGTGAAAAATAAAATAAAAAGATAAATTATAGAATGATGAGTATGATTGGATAGTAAATAGTCTAGAGTTTAGATTTAATCTTAATTTTATTTATGAGTTAAATTTTATAAATATTTTATTTTATTTTATTTGTGAATTTATAACATGTTAATTTTAATCTTATTTATCCTCAATTCGCAGGTATATAATCCTACCCGCAAGTTATAAAAAAATATAATGCTCAATAATTTAATGAGATCTTGAGATTGTAATTTAGTATTTACTAGTATTTTTATATGTAATACTTTACGGAAATATAAAAATCTTTTAAAATTACATCAGTCATGATATTATAGATTATAACATACAAAATTTATAGCATTAAACTATATTTATAAAATGATTGTAAGAGACAAAAATTTCTGTCAACTAAAAAAATTAGGGTCTTTGTAAATAAAAATAAAATTAAATAATCAAATTTGTAATTATTATTTTCATATAAAAGAGTTTATTTTTTGTTAATAATTAATTTTAAAATTTGTTTTCTAAAATTTGAAAGAATTTGACGTGTATACTTTTATATTTTATTAGGTGTGAAATTAATTGTACAAATAGAAATAATTAATTTTTATACTTGCTATTTAAAAATAATATTGTTTTCTATATATAAAAAATATAATTAGATATTAGCATAAAAAAATTTATATCAATAATTATAAAATTAACTCAAATTTTTTTTTAAACAATTGAATTCTGATTCTAACTTTTAATCACAACATTAGTATTTTCTCTAAATTATATATAATAAATATTTGAAGGAAAAGAAGTGAAAATATATATTAGAAAGATAAGCAGTAGAGATTTAAAATTAATAAAAAATATGCATATAATAATATTTTTTATTTAAATTATATTATGTTGTTAATTTTATTTTTTGTAGATTAGAAAGATAGAGAAAAATAGAGAATAAGAGAAAAGAGAGAGAAAGATAAAGAAATTGCTAATTTTGGAAGTTAAGAAAAAATTTTGTTAATTATAATAAAAAAAATCTAATGACACATTTTGATTTATCAAATTACTAAAGTAAAATATAAATTATAAATTATAAATTATATATAGAGTGGAAAGAATAGAGAGAAATAGAAAAAATGAGGGAGGTAGATAAAAGAAAATAAGATGGATGTTTACTAATTTTGGAGAAATAGAAAAAATGAAGGAGGTAGATAAAAGAAAATAAGATGGATGTTTACTAATTTTGGAGGAAAATATTTTCTCTAAATTTTAATAAGAGAGTATCATGTGACGTATTTTGTTATTAAATTAGTTAATAATATATAAATATAATATATAATATAACTATATTTCAATTTTAATATTTTAATTTTAATTTAATTTAATTTAAATATAATTAGAGAATGTCATGTTATATATTTTGATTATCAAATTTGTAATTAGTCATTAATAATGATATATAAGAGAGATAGAAAGAACGAAGGAATAAGAGAGATAAAGAAAGGAAGAGAGAAGAGGTGAGAGCTCTTTAATTTTGGAGAAAAAAAATTTGATTTTAATTATAATGATAGAATGACATGTGATACATTTTGATTGTAAAATTAGTGATATATATATATATATATATATATATATATATATATATATATATATATATATATATATATAAACTGATTTTGGTTTTTATATAAACAAAAAAGTGTTAAATTTTTAATTGAAAATATTAGCTTAATGATTAAAGTTTTTTTATATAAATGAAATTTTTGGTTCGACACCTTATTGAGAGAGAGGGAGAGGGAGAAGGAGAGGGAGAGAGGGAGAGAGAGAAGGAGAGGGAGAGAGAGAGGGAGTGTAAATATTCTTATTTTTTGTCAATATTTAGCTAGCACTAATTTGCACCTATATTTATAAATGTTTTGCACACAACAAAAATATAATTTATATCTATATTTATAAGAGTTATGCACACATGAATCAATACAATTTGCACCCAAATTTTCTAAAATTTGCACACATGAATTAATAAAATTTATTTGTTAAAGACAATTAAGTGTTTATATTGATTAAATAATAACAAAAAATATTAAAAATATATATATTTAGTCCACACCCTATTTTACTCTTGCCGATCAACCAATTTCGCATTCAATACTACCCGCAAATAGGTCAGATGACAATTCTATCCAATTGGGTTAGGTTGGATTATATATCTTCGAATAGGGTTGTTGCTACCACCTTTACTGATGAGGACTGATGTGTATATTGATTAAGATTTTAGTTCGACATTCATCTCTAACACATTTTCTTATATAATATATCATATATAAGGTGCAAATTGGTAGAGTAATGTTGGGTCTCAATCCACACTTTATCCGACCTTGCAAATTAATTCGTTTTGCGCTTAATTCTATCTGTAGCGGATTAGATTGACAACCATATTTAATTGGATTGAGTCAAATTAAATATTTAAGGATATAATTATTAATGTTTTATGAGTGACAAGAATTTATGTGTATATGGATAAAAATATTGGTAATTTAATATATCAAAAAAGATAAATTGATAATTTCTCTAAATTTTAAATTTAATTCTTACAAAAATTACTAATTAAGATAGAGCATATTTGAGAGAATATTTAAGAAGTATTTGTTTCATTTCTTAATAATAAGAAGGGACAATACTTTCAAAAACCAAAAGGTAAAAGGAAAGAGTAGTAATTACACATATCTTACAAAATTAATTAGTCATTATTAGAGGTTAGCATATTTCAAAAAGAAAAAAAAAAAAAGAAAAGAAAGGAACTTGTGTATGATAATGATAAGAACAATAAGATATGACATATATCCTATATATACTGTTAATGAGGTGATTGACGGCACGCCAGGCTAGCATCTTGGCCCATGATTGGTGTGGGTCCACTCTCCACCCCACCCCACATGCGCTTCTTCCCTTATATTATTATAATAAATAATAAATTTTCAACTTAAACTCTTAATTTGTGTTTTTTTATTAATTTTTTATTTGTATCTTTTAATTTGACAGACTAAAAAATTAATTTATTGTTGATTGAAGTTTTACTTAAAAATTTATTATTTATTAATAAATTATTACATCTTAATTCTTAAGTGGTCTCTTAAATTAATTGTATATACTAAAATAATTTTTAAAATTTTAATCATATTCATTAGATCCTATAAAATAAATTATATAAATCTTTAACGGCATAAAAAGTCGCTTAACAGAAAAAAAAATTAAAGAATTAACATAGTATCTTTTTATTTGTCTAAAAGAAGAAATTTTTACAATTAATATATCCCAAATTATTTTAATGCATGCAGTCAATATAAACCACTACTTTGACATTTAACTCAAATGTTATTGAAATATAAAAATTTTGTTCTTATATAATATTCTGCGTTTTTGACTTTATATATATGTATACATCTAACTGAATTTGGTATGTATTTATCAATGGAGATTTCTTACTCTGTATAGTCACAATTTCTTTTCCTCATTTGTATATTTTTTTTCACAGACATGCAAGGAAGAAAGAAATATAATCTGTCATGAAAATTTCTTACCATATCTACATAGATGTATGCGGGAACATTATTAATGCTTATAATATAATATAATAAATAAATAAAAATAAATATGCTCTAAATTGTCCTGTCTCTGCTTCTTGTTCTGCTGCTGCTGGTGTTGTTGCTGCTTCTTCTTCTTCTTCTCTCTCTGCGCTGAAAGCTTATTTGTTATTTGTGTTGGTGCTTGGCCACTGTCTCTTCCTTTTGTCTTCTTTACTCCGCTTTGACCAACACAACATGCTAGTAAGTACGTTTCTATGCTTTCATTTATTTTGTTTTGTTTGTTTTGTATTCAGAATTGGTGTAGGATTATTCCTCGTTTCAAGATTGAATCTTTGTTTGGATTGTTTAGGTAGAGTCAATGCATGTTTTGATTTCTTTCTTGTTTTTACATCAATATGAAACATCTGATTATACATGTGTTTGATTCTGTTTGGGTGTATCCAATGGTAGTTGGTTGGTTTAGCTTCAATTAAAATCAATTTGATCCAATAAATTTGCAAACTTTATTTTTCACTAGGCACTCTTTGATGTTCTTCTTTGTTCAATTCCTTGATTCATATGGTTATGGATAAAGACATATATATGCATTGCCCTATGATTGTTGCCTTATTTTCATTGATTTTGTTGATTGCATATTGGAGAAAATGAAAATTCTTAACCTAGGAGAAATTGAATGAATCTGCAATTGATATACTGTTTTAGGTGGCACTAGTGTTGCTGCTGGCATTGAGCAATGAAGTAAGAGTTAATGGTTATGGTGGTTCTGAGCAATGTGAGTATAGTCCAGAACTAGCTCCAAGACCACACAGTGTGTCTATTTTGGAGTTTGGTGCTGTTGGGGATGGAAAGACACTGAATACCATTGCATTCCAGAATGCAATATTCTATCTCAAGTCATTCGCCGATAAGGGCGGCGCTCAGCTTTATGTGCCGCCTGGACAATGGCTCACCGGAAGCTTCAACCTCACTAGCCATCTTACCCTCTTTCTAGAAAGAGGTGCTGTCATTATTGGATCTCAGGTATTTTTTTCCCCTTTTGTGCTTCTTTGATTCCTCTATTTTCACTAACTTGTTAGAGATGACATGTTGCTATGTGATTCATCTTTGTTTAGGATCCATTTCATTGGGAAGTTATTGATCCTTTACCTTCTTATGGACGAGGAATCGAAGCTCCCGGTGGAAGATACCTTAGCTTGATAAATGGATACATGTTAAATGATGTGGTCATTACAGGTTTTTGTTTAGGATCTTTGTTTTCTTCTCAATTAATTTGGTCTGTTTCTTTTCTCACTTAAGCTCTCATATTCTGTGTTACATAATCAGGCAACAATGGGACCATAGATGGTGTTGGATCGATTTGGTGGCGATCCTTTACTTCTCATTCCCTGAACTATAGTCGACCTCATCTAATCGAATTAGTCGCATCTAACTCGGTGGTAGTTTCAAATATCACATTCCTGAATACCCCTGCATATGGCATCCACCCAGTTTATTGCAGGTAACATTTTATGCTCCTTCTAAAGCATTGAGTACATTGTTACTTATTTTGAAAGAAAATGGGTTACTGATCTGGTGTAATGTAATGTAATGTACTGTATTTTAATGCAGCAATGTACATATTCACAATATTTCAATATCAGCTCCTTCAGAATCCCCTTTCACTGTTGGCATAGTACCAGGTTTGAAACTTGTTATCATGCCTTAATCATGTGTTTCTTAATCAACTTGTTGTATAATGTGTTTTTCTTTTTTGTTTTTTCAGATTCTTCTGATAATGTGTGTATAGAAGATTGTACAATTAGCATGGGGTTTGATGCAATTGCACTCAAAAGTGGCTGGGATGAGTATGGCATTGCCTATGGCAGGCCTACAAAAAATGTGCACATCAGAAGGGTGCATCTCCAATCTTCTTCCGGCTCTACTCTTGCGTTTGGCAGCGACATGTCCGGCGGCATTTCGAATGTCCTAGTGGAGCATGTTCATCTCTACAACTCAAAAACCGGCATTGTGTTCAGAACCACCAGGGGAAGAGGTGGTTACATGAAGGAGATAGTTATATCAGACATAGAAATGGAGAACATATACCGAGCAATCGCGGCCACAGGCCACTGTGGATCTCATCCTGATGACAAGTTTGATCCTAATGCTCTCCCACACTTGGATCAAATTATATTGAAGAACATGACTGGGACAAACATCACTATTGCTGGAACCTTTTCTGGACTAGAAGAATCTCCTTTTACTAACATATGCCTTTCAAATCTAAACTTCTCTCTCAATTCTATGTCTCCCTTTACATGGGAATGCTCAAATGTCTCTGGATTCTCTGAATCTGTTGTCCCAAAACCTTGTCTTGATCTTGAGACCCCTTCAGTTTCTTACACAGCATGTTCCTCCATGCTAAGCAATAGAGCAAAGGCAACAACACAAGCTTCATATTCTTCTGCTTGATGTCCATGAAAAAAAAAAAACAAAAGAGTGCCAAGACACATTCTTTCCAATAAGACGGTGGGGTTATTTGGTTCTTTCTTTTTCTTCTATTTTTTATCCTTAAATCTTCTCAATAAGACAACATCTGAGAGAAAAAAATGAAACAACCAACATATTATTTGTACAGTTTAATTTCTTTGATTCATAATGTAATGAAATTTTGGTAGTTTATATAACTTCATTTGATAGTTTTCTTGTTATATTATATCACAGTCTATTCTAGATTTCTAGTCCATTTGTGATTACAGTGCGAAAGAAAGTTAACTCCGAGCATCATATATTAAAACAAGGTTATGAGTGATTATTATATAACTTTCGAATGGTACATAGTTGTTGAGTACTTATAAATAAAACACAAGGAACTTCTACCTTATCCGGAAAAAAACACTAAGGATTTGTTTGGGTGAGCTTCTAAGAGTTATTTTTTTTTTTAAAATCTTATGAAAAAGTAAAAGTAATTTTATATTTGGATATTTTATGTAAAAAAATCTTTTTATCTATCAATTATGTTATAAAAGTATTTTTTTGTTTATTTATTACATGAAAAACATCTTTTTTTAAAGAAAAAAGATATTTTAAAAAAAGATGTAAATTACAACTTCTCAAAAAATATGTTTTTTTTTAAATTTTTTTAGTATTTTTACTTTTACTTCTAGAAATTTGTCAAACACGCTAAAAAAAATTTTATTTTTCATTAAAAAAAGATTTTTTTAATAGAATAATAGCACCCAAACAAACACTAAAAATAAAATAAAAAGCCATAATCAAATAAAATAAAATGATTTTTGTGACATTCTTTTAACCTTTTTCCCCTGCTAGTAGGTGTTTAGTCCCTATCATTTTAACGGAAAAATGCTTTTTTATTGAAAGTCAAAAGACATAAAAAAGAACTATTAAGAAATAAACTCGGTAATCTACTAATCTTAGCTTTCTCTTTGGTGATCTTGTAATAAAACATAGGTTCAGAATACCAAAAAAAAAGGTTCAAAATGCTGTAATTTTATTTTATTTTTATAACTGTGATGGTTTTGGATTCTCATATTTTCTCTCGAATATTAATATTGAAGTAGAACATCAGACTATTCTGGAAAGTAAAAAACACTTTTTAAAATCTTCAAAGCACATAAGTTTAATTAAAAAAAACAACTAATAGATACTTAAGGAGAATGGAGAAAACCATGTAATCTTTCCTTTTGGACTTGAAAACCCATCGTCTTGGATCACAGATTGGGCCTTAGAGTAAGGCTTTAAAGCCCAATAATAAAAGAGTGGCCCATAACCCGAAGATCCAGTTTAGCCAACCCGACCTAGTTTGTTTGAGTTTCGGTTTCAGTTTTGGGTTTCGGCATAGCTCGCTCTGCTCCTCCTTCATTCTCTTCTCTCTGCTTTCGTGTTCCTTCTTCCCTGGGTTTTTGGGAGCTTCAACTCTTTGGTTATGGCTTCAACGGACATCAGAGACATTCTCACAGCTTTTAGTCCTTCTTTGGACTACTTCGCCATCAGCACCGGCGATGGCCGCGTTAAGGTTTCCATTCTTTTCATCTTCCTTATGCTTTTTTCATTCAGCTTCTAGTCATAGGTCACACCGTTGCTTCCTTTTTTCAGTTTATTCAACCATGAAATCAACTTTGTTTTGCTAATGTTGCATGCTAACGTTTCTCTTTTGGCGGCTATGGTTTCCTGCTTAGCTAACAAAACATTCCATTAACTATATAGCTGAGTTTTCAGTTAGCTTTTTTGACTTCTTGACTCGTGAATTGTGATGATCGAGCAAGAGTTGAATCTAGTTGCGAGCACTTCTTTAGCGTTCTGTTCACTTGCCTTATGGTGAATATGGTTTTTGTTGTCAAAATATAGGTTATAGGAAGGTTTATTCAGATTCAGTCATGCTGTTAGATAAACAGTGTGCTTTTATGTATGAGTGTGGATATTTTGCAGTGATTGAAGAAGCATATTTATTCATTAAAATAAATTTATTTGTTGGTTAATCTTGTTTTTCTAAGACGTATCTTCAATTTCATTGTATAGATATGGGATACATTGAAGGGTCAGGTACAGACTGAGTTTGCAGATATGACATCAAATGACACAAGAAGTATATATGATAGATCCACGAATGGACATCTCTCAATAGACTATACGTGCATGAAGTGGTTGTCGTTGGAAAGAAAGGTAGATTGTTTTATTGGATGTACTTCTTTCCTTTTGTCTTTCTTTTATTTCTTTATGCAATAATATTCTCAATGGTACTGTGACATGTTGCAGAAAAAAAGAAAGCATGCATCCTCATTGTTAGTGCTTGGGACTGGTGGTGGTGATGTTTTAGCATTTGATGTGTCTGCTGGTCAATTGAATTGGAGAATTAGCAACTGTCATCCAGGGTATGATATGAGTTCTTTTGTAATTAACTATAACTTATGAGGAATCGATTCTCTGCAGTTGTTGTATCCTGTAACTTCATAATAATTGTAACTATTGACTCTAAGATTAATGTTATTTCAGTGGCTGTGGTGGTTTAAATCCATATTATTAGGAAAGAATTATTAATGCTTTTTTCTGTGTTTCTTGCTCACTCAACTCTATTTGCAGAGGTGTGAGAGCCATTTCATCGTCAGCAAATGGATCATGTATCTATACTGCAGGGACAGATGGGATGATATGTAGAATTGATTCCGTCTCAGGAAACCTGTTGGAGAAATTTAAAGCTTCTACAAAGGCTGTATCCTGTATGACTATTTCTTCAGGTATGTCTCCTTCATAGATTTTGCAGAAATATTTTGACTTTTGTGGTAGGAATGCAGTCAATGCATCGGTGTTTGGATGCTAGCTGGTTAATCTGAAGTTGAGCTCTACACTTGACAAGTTGTATAACCTGAATGAGTTTCCTAGGAATTCTTTGAGCTTTTTCCCATTTTGATTGCCAGTAAAACATTCCAAATAGAAAGCACAAATTTCTTTATGTATGATTCATGATTCAAATTTTAATAATTCAAGGCCATCCATTCAAGTTATGAGTTAATTTCTTTATGTATTATGATTCATTGCATTTTAGCTTCATATGTCTGAATGAGTGATTCTAAAGTATTAACACCATTGCATGAGCTTCATTCAGTCAGGTGTTCAGTGAATTAGCTAAGATGACTTTGCAATTTCCAAGTATTATTATTATTTTATTTAAAAAAAAAACATCTGATTTTGATACTTGGATTCTTTACTTCCATCAGATGGGAAGACTTTAGCTACGGCAGCATCACAATTGAAGATCTTTAACAGTTCTAATCACAAAAAGATTCAAAAGTTCTCTGGTCATCCTGTGAGTTTCACATAATTTTATCTTTGTTCATGTAATAATATATATATATATATATATATATATATATATATATATATATATATATATATATATATATATATAGGTGGGTTGATACGTGTCCTAAAGACAGGAATGCATTTTTCCCCTATCATCTTTTTTTGCGATTTTGTCATTTGTATAACTATAATTTATTACTTAATTAATAGGGATATGTTAGATGCTTGGTCTTCACTGAAGATGGCAAGTATATCCTTTCATCTGCCGTTGGTGAAAGATATGTTGCTCTGTGGAGGATAGATGGCGCCAGAAAGCAGTCGGTTAGTTGTGTTCTTGCAATGGACCATCCTGCTGTCTTTCTTGATAGCAGGTGCATTGATAGCGGGGAACATGATGAGAATGGCATATGTGTTTTGGCCATCTCAGAAGTTGGTGTTTGTTATTTCTGGTTTGGAAATAGTATTGAAGAACTACGTAATGCCAAACCCACAAAAATTTCATTATCTTCGGAAGATATATTCTCAAGAAAATACAAGGGTGCATTGCCAACAATATATGCTGCAAAGTTACAAGGCATACAGAAGCCTGCATCTGGGCATGTTTTTCTTGTTTCTGGGTTGCTTGTAAAACCATCATTTCAAAAACTTCTAGTGCATTCTGGTACAGATGTACAGTTGAATGTATCCCATGATGGTATTCTTCTTCCAATGAGTCAATCTCTTGTTAAATCTAAGAAGCGGTCAGATGAACGAAGAGGTGAGATTTTCTGTGCCTTTGAGCTACTCTTTCTCATAAGCATTTTCTTATTTGATATTTTTTTTTGTCAAGGATTTATTGTCCCAATGAGTTATTAAGGGAAATCAAGAATTTTTCTATGTATATATATTTTAGGGTTTAACTTTCTGCTTGGTTTTGGTGCTCATACTCTTGTTATTGAGCTTTATCATTATGCCTTAGTAATTCTCTTCTTGATCTTGGTGTATGTCTCTAACTGCTGGTGCAATGTTTTGACAGTAACTGCACTAGACCGTGCTAATGCAGAAGATGCCTTGCTTCCGATTCCTAAGGTTTTTTATTCTTCTGAGAAAGAGAGAGCATTCCAAGACTCTTCAGACAGAAATGCAACAGATGGTTTGTTTAGAATTAATAAAGCTGATTCTATCAAGAAACAAGGTACTTGTGTCAGTCTTTCATCTTGATGAAATATACCCATATAATGCATCGAATTATTAAGTAGATAACAAAGGAAGGGAAGCTACTTCTTCTGCTTATTCTAATCTGTTATTCTGTTAACTTTATCTGAAATGATCCAAGATGAGATCAATGCAGTTTGTATGGAGGACCAGCTGAGATCACTAGGGATACTTAAAAGTGAAAAAGAGTGTTCATCAAACCTTGAAAAATACTATCCATTATTGAAGGGTATTAATCTTGAAGCTGCTACTCCAACGAAAAAGGTTAGCTGTGAATTGGCATGATTATCTTTTGGTATTATTCTTTAGTTTCATCGATTCAATTTTTATGATTTTTTTTATTTTATTGTCAAGCATTCTTGTTTTTCTGTTTTCTTTTTAAATTGTATGTATGTGTTTATGTGACTGAATTTGAGATCCACTCTCCATCAGATTAGAGCAACTGTTTTGTCAATGGAGCCAAGTGAAGCAGTCAAGCTACTTGAACCGTTACTGGCTGCTTGGCAGTCAAGGTCTGTTTTATTGCTCTGTCTTTAGTTGTCTGGGCCGTAAACAAACTTATAAGTTCATTTGTGATATCTTCAAGCAAATATTTCCTTTTCTGTACATGGCTATACTGATTCATTCAGTAATATTAACGTTTGTAAATCTGTACTCAACAGGTCATCTAGCGGAAAGTATGTTCTTCCCTGGATATATAACATATTAGTAAATCATGGTCACAATTTCACCACTGAAGAATTTGCAACATGTATGCTTGATTCCTTGTATAAGGTATTGTGGTTTGAAGTTTTTCATTTACATGCTTTGTCTCCACGGTCTCGACTTCATTTGTCAAACATTATTTATGAGATACTATAAAATTCAACTACACTTGTACTACTACTAATTTTGTTCTTGCGGCATGTTTCTTCCGCAACTTTTTGTATGATCTAAAATCACAGCAGGAATATGCACAATATTGCTGTGTAACTATTTTTTTCAACTTTGCTTCTTCTAGGCATTCTGATTTTCCAGTGGTTCATGTTCAGATTAAGTAATTTAGCTTGATTGTGACAAACATACTGTTAGGAAAATTGAATTGACGTCTGCCACTTTTCAGATTACCAATTCTAGAGGGCCTACGTTTCAGTCTTTATTACAACTATCAGGTCGCCTGCAACTAATGACGTCACAGGTTTGGTTGACATTTGCTTATAATTAATTTGGCTTTCTGGTGAATCTTATTTGTGCGCAGTAGCCTAATTCAGGCTTTCTTTCAGATTGACAAGGCATCTCAGACCGTAAGTCATCCAGTACATGATCTCCAAATCGATGAAAGTGGAGACGAGGATGAAGAGGATGAATATTTTCATGATGAAGGAGATGATGACTCTGAAATAAGCAGTGATGATGAAAGCTAGTCTTTCTTTCAATGAGAGGTAATTCAAAATTCTCCCGGGTTATTCATTGATTCTTACAAAAATTGGATAAGATAAATGCAATTTGGTTATGACATAATGTATAAATTTGGTATACGCTACGCCTTTGCAGCACTAGATTGTTCCCTAGGACTAAGCTTCATAAAGTGCCAAAAGATTTATTTGATCGCTTTTTTTAGTTGCCTATTTTACATGTGTTTCATCCTAGAAAATTCGAGTCTCATGATGTACTGGATAGTAGATTGTAGTAGCTTTTATATGATATTTTGTATGCTCAGTGACTGGATTATATAATTAATTATTTCTGTTCTACTTTACAGATTAGGAGTTACCAGCCTCTCTGCACAGATTAGGAGTTACCAGCCTCTCTGCAGCGGAAAGAGGTTTAAAGGCATAACATGCTGGCTGGACCTGAGCCAACTTTTCCATGCACGACTTGTGGCCATATAGATAGTTGCTTTCTTGGAGAAAGAAATTTTGTTAGCATCTAGATTTGTTAAAAATGGTACCGTCTCCATTATGTACTGACATTTTCACTGATAAGTTAAAATACAAGATAGCCAAGGAAAATCGTATCTTATAGGATTTTTGTCCTCGAGAGTAATATCTTTGTATTCTTCATACATTTTTTGCATACCCATATTCTACTGCTATAAAATTTGTATAATTTAAATTTATTTCATGGCAGTTGGCGTGCGTACATTCAATTTTTATTCATGGATTCTTCTTTCATTTGCATTTGTGGTGATTTAATTATTTAATATGGTATAAACATGCATTTGTTTATCCACTGACATGGTGTTCTGCAATATGATGATATGCATAGACTCAAACAGAGATTGTAAACATAGTGTTAAAAGGATTTCGGGAAATAGGGCTTGTTCCAGTTTCAATCTACAGTGCCTTTTTCTTTAAAATAAAAGAACAAGAAAACCTTTTTCACGAAAGGAATCCAGAATAACTTATGTAGGACCTGAGAAGCTAAGAATATGATAATTGTTGTTCTGATTCCTTTCACCCCTAAGCTATTTCATTACTTCTTCCCTCATTCAATTTCCTTTCAAATTATCTTCTACCATGAAAACTTGCTCATCAAGACTTTAGAGAGCAATGACAAGAAACTAGACTATACAACATGCATTCGGATTATCATCGCTGAACATGGATGTGATGATACCGTTTCCACCGTAATTTTCTATAAGATTGTAATGTGTGTGCACTGGTGGTGGCATGACATATTCATATTCACTGACATAATGTGAAAGCATGTAAGAATTATAACTCTCTGTCACAAGCACTGGACTAGAATTTACTCTGTTAAGGTAGTTTGGCAGATGGTGGTGAATCACATGAACCTCTCTTACATCTTTCCTTCCTGGGTATCTCTCCCACTGCTGGCTTGAATTGTTCTCTGTAGATGTGGGTGGCCATGGTGGTGTTGCCTCAGGCGGTGGTGGAGAGGCTTCTGGTGGCAGTTGTGTTGCATTGTCGACTGTTGCATGATTAGCTTTCGGCTTTGACTCTGTTGTTTGAGACGGAGGAAGGGACAGTTCGATATCAGCGCAGATGATAGCTTTCTTCCTTGTCTTCTTAATTGCATTGACAATAGTTTCTGGTTCTGCCCACCCAGTGATTGTTAGCTTTTGCTGATTGAAATCGATATGAAGATCATGTATACCAAGAATGCCTTTAAGAGCTTTCTTGATCTTCTGCACACATCCATTACAGTCCACTCGGACCTGTATCTGCGTGACGCGAGTTTTCTGCATTTTATGGATTAGCCACTCTTGCAAAGATTGCTTGCCATGGATCTCTGAATTTGGAGAAATCAAAGAGATGTTTTCTGGTTTAAGGAAGTGGATTATGGATTAAGAATATGTGAATGGAATCTCTATTTGGACATGCCTTGCACACGGGCAAGGAATATGTAAAAGACTAGGAATGTCAGAAATGCAAGGAATTGTTTTTCTCAGGGGTAAAAATATGCTTTGTCACTCTAATTTTTATTAATCCTTTTATATTAACTTCTTTTTTAAACATTATCAATATGATTGATTAGAGGTTAAGCTTCAACAATTATGCTACATGTACACGAAAAATCAGCTACCAAATCAGTCACTCTAATTTTTATTAAACATTATCAATATGATTGATTAGAGGTTAAGCTTCAACAATTATGCTACATGTACACGAAAAATCAGCTATCAAATCATTCACTCATATAAAATATATATTGACATACAAAATATACATTAAAAATGTGTAAAACAATATATATATTTATACACAAATATATAGCGACTGAACTTTATCATAAGGAATATACAAGCTTATTATTTACCTTAAGATTGGGCAGAAATAATAGCATCAAAGTATGATTAAAAATGTGATTCAAATCCTCAATTCTGTTACTACCAAAACCAAAGTACAAATATTCTGCAAAACCACAACCTTTTATGGCAATACATGCTAATGCCTTATTGAGTAGTTCAAATCTTTGCAACCATTTCTAATTGTGGCTATGGATGCACACTATCAAATGTAAAAAATAATTTGAATAACTTTGTATATCAAATCTATGACACATGTAACAATAATTGAATAATAATAACAATAAATTCAATAATAGCAATTAAGCATAGACATTTGGATTCTCCTTCAGGTAAGACTCCACAACTTTGTAAATTCCAATTGTGCTTTCTCTTCCTTCCTTCACCTCTTCCTCTGTCACTTGATACTCACCGATGGTGTTGTAATTGCTACTCATTTTACAGAGGCAACCTCCATCATCAGTCGCCTCAAATCTCACCTCATAAGCAACAGACTCGAGCTTGTCGCCTAACGGATCGCCTTCGATCAGAGTGTATTTGCAAACCAAGTTGTCCTTGTCAAGCTCATCAATCCTGTGTTTCAGATATTTGAATGGACCAGCTGCATAACAACAATCATAAGAACATATTCAGCATATATATATATATATAGTGTTGGATCAAGTGTTTACCCCTAAGTTAGAGTAAATATAAAACAATTTTACACGTACATTCAATTACGTCAGTAAAATAACTACTTTCATATTGATAACAGTGAAAATTGATGTAATTGAACGATTATAAAAATGTTTTGCATTAAAATTAAACTCTAATTCCTTAGAACTAGCAACAGTGTTTGCCAATTGCAATCATTACACAACATAAATTATTAATTTCACTGATTATGAAAAATGCTACTTGTCCTTTAAAATTCAGATTGTCTATGTTTGATTGCTTAATTACCTTCACTGAAGTTAACTTGTTCAATGCTACCAGCTTCCCCGTTTCCTTGGATGAGGTTGACTTCTTTTACAAACTGTGGCAACAGCTTTGGAATCAAAGTTCTGGAGTCTATGATCAAAGCCTGGAACATACGTGATGGTGCAACAGAAGATGAATACTCCTGCTTAAAGGTTGTGACTCCCATGGTGAATTTTGTAGGATGTAGAAATCACAGAGAATCCAAGTTATGATTATGAAATGATGTAGAACCTCAGGGACAAGTTTTGGTGTTTTATAGGTCCCCAATAAATCAATGAAGTTTCATAGAAATGAGTCCTCTGATTAAATAAATATTTTATTTTGGAATTTAGCAATGATAAATGTGACTTTTCTTATTTGATGACTTCCAATGCTAAAGGCTGCTGGGTATATATATACATTTTTAAATTATTATTTATTAAAAAAGGATATATAATTATAAATAATTAAATTTTGGAAAATTATAACCGACAACTACACAAAATCAAGAAAGAAGCGTATTATAATTCTTCTTATCTAACAAACTCAAAACACACATACTTCCTTGTTTTGATATAACTATTACATATAATTGTGAATACTTATATGAAAATATTTTATGTAAAGATAATAGTTAAGATGTGAATACATGTTACATTAAATAATTTAATTAAAAATATTAAATTATCAAACGATTTACCTAGGTTATTTTTATATGAAAATATCTCTAGATAATTTAGAAATAATAAGCATATTATTGAGACTAATGGTCCCAGACAGGGATGACTATTGGTAGAATATGATCATGTGGCTACTGGCTACCTTGGAGGCTCGCATGAGTTGCATTCATACATAAACAAATGGTGAATTCTATGGTGTAGATGCCAAAATATTTCTACACATATAGAAATATACGTGTCATTCAGTTAAGGAAAATAAATTTAAAGTGTGACCTTTAAAGGAGACAATTCCTGCATATTAGATCTCATCAAGCCTGTAGGAGCTAGAATTGAAGGCCCCATATGTAATTAAAATTCTCATTAATCTACTTGATTAAATCATGATATTAGCTACCAGCATTTAAAGAAAAAATAAAGTATAAAATAAGATAAATAGTTGGACTATTACTCATTAGTACATCACAAAAAAATTATAAAAAGTGAAATTAAAACATAATAATATTCTATTTGTTGAAACAAATTAATTTTTATCTTTTAATATTTACCTTGTAATAATATCAGTTTATTGTATTTATTTTTATTAATAAAATTTTGTTGTAAATAATATCTCTCGAAATAATTTCAAATTTTATAATTCATTTAAAATGATTATAATCACTCTAAATTTGTATATTCATTAAGTATATTAGGGTTAGAAATGAGTCGAGTTAGATCAAATTTAAACTCGACTCACAAAAATTAATCTTAATTTATGATGTATGAGTATTATTTGTATCTTTTTTTATTAATTTGTACGGTAAATTATTAAATTTCTAGAGAAATTAATTATATTTAAAAAATGACTATAAAATTTTAAATAATTAAAAACATTAATATATATATATATATATATAAAATTATATATTATTTGAGTTTAAATTCAGTTCAACAAACTGGTTCAAATAATATATAATTTTACATATATATTAATATTTTTAATTATTTAAAATTTTATAGTCATTTTTTATATATAATTATTTTCTATAAAAATTTAATAATTCACCATATAAGTTAATAGGAAAAGATATGAATGATGCTCATGCATCATTAATCAAGCTTAATTTTTGTAAGTCAAGTTTGAAATTGGTCTAACTCGATTCACTTCTAGTCTTAATGTACTTAATAAATACACAAATTTGGAGTGATTGTAATCACTTTTAAATAAATTATAAAATTTGAAATCATTTCAAGAGACATTTACAACAAAATTTTATTAATAAAAATAAATATAATAAACTGACTTTATTACAAGGTAAATATTAAAAGATAAAAATTAATTTGTTTCAACAAATAGAATATTATATTTTAATTTCATATTTTATAATTTTTTTGTGATGTGTTAATGAGTAGTAGTCCAACTGTTTGTCTCATTTTAATAAAATATTTATTTATTTAAAAAAGTATTTATTTATTTTTTCTTCAAATACTAGTAGCTAATATCATGATTTAATCAAGTGGGTTAATAAGTCACCAAAAAAAATAATCAAGTGGGTTAATAAGAACTTTAATTACATGTGGGGCCTTCAATTTTAACTCTTATAGACTTGATAGGACTCAATATGCACGAATTATCTCTTTTTGGGTTACACATTAAATTTATTCTCCTTCAGTTGAATGACACGTATATTTATACATGTGTAGAACTATTTTGGCTTCTACACCATAGAATCCACCTAAACAAATTGAATTCAAACTTCATTGTTCCGTTTTTTTTTATTCGACAAACATTTTTTATCCTTACCTACCTCTACTGTGACTGTGAAACCTGAGGTTATATATGACAAACTTGAAGCAGGTATAAGGTTGTCATACACCCTAACTGACATATACTTTTTCTCTCAATGAATTTCATTTAACCACTTCTTAATCATAGCTAAAATTATTTAAACTTTGATACACTTCTAGCAAGACATCCATAAATGCCACGAGACCAAGCTTTACAATATTGTTTCGTTAGTAGTTAAATCATCATTTCTTGGTATATAAAATATTTAAGTACTAACAAAAAAATTTAAAAGATGTTCACGACAAATTTTTTAAAAATAATTTTAAAATTTGATAAACATATTCATTACTTAGTTGGCGTATATTTTGGATGAACATAATATTAAAGTGACTACTGAAATTAGATGATATAATTCACTCTTAAATTAATAACAGAAATATTTGGTAATAAAAAAAAATCAGTCAAAAATAACTATAATTTGTGTTATTTAGTATTCATTAATTGTTACGACAATTAATAAATGCTAAATAAGATAAATTTTGGCTATTTTTTTGTCCCTCTAACATTACTCAATTAATGATATGATATTTTAAATCAATTTAATCATCCTCGAAGTTAAAAATTAAATGCCCAAATCAATATATTCTTATCCTAATTTTAGAATCTAATGTTAAATTATATGTGTATATTATTTATTTATTTTAATATATATTTTATACTGAAAATTAATTTTGGTATGTTTTAAAATTTAGAATTGTATAGTTATATTTAATATCTTGATTTTAAGTAATGCAATAATGGAGCTTTTATTTTTTTTTATTTGAAAAAAAAAAGAGAGAAAGGTTAAATTTTCTCTCATCTAAGTCCTTTTATGGTAATACAATTTAGATAGGATCTTTGGACTATACACTGTCAAGTGTTAAATACTTAAAATATATTGGTCAATTTTATCACGGATATTATTTAGTATTTAATTTATTTTTTATAATCTATTAAATTACTCTTTCATCTTAATCCATAACAAAAATAAAAAAATCTCACAGTTTATAAGTTCAACCCAATAAAATATAGAAATTTAATTATAATTTTATATATTATTATTATCAACAATCAATAAAATTTTTTCATTTTTTTTCTTTTTCTATTCTTTCACAATTTTATTAAAGAAAAAGAAAAAAATGTGTAACAGAAGCACATCATGAACAAATTCATGAAAATGAGTGACATTGAAGCAGTTGTATCCCTCAAGAGAGGAGCAGAGAGTACAGAGTGCCGAAAGGAAAAGAAGCAAAAAATGAGGAGGACCATAGATTTGAAAGCATCTCGCCAATGTTCTACCATTCTCAATATTTTGTCCTCTCACAAACATGGATGGCTTTTCAATCGGCTAGTAGATCCTGTTTTATTCCAAATTCTTGATTATTTTGATATCATTTCACATCCCATGAATTTAGGCACAATTAAATGCAAGCTTGAATCAAATAGCTATTCTTTCATGGAGGATTTTGTGGCTGATGATTGACCTTCTATAACTCCATGATATACTATGCCCGTGGTGATGAAGTTTATAAAGTTGCAATGGAACTCAACCAAATATTTGAGGGTAAATGGGAAGAGTTTGAGAGAAGTTTGAAGTGTGAACAAATCCTAGAAAAAGTATGAATAAAAAAAATGATACCTTGTCCAACAAGCCACCTCAAAGACTTGCTAGAATTTGTTACACACCGACTTTTATTGCTAGGTTCAGAGTGATTCCGAGAGGCATGCACAAAGGATCAAGAGGACGTGTACATAAATCTGGTGCTGATAAACTGGAAAAACGAGGCCATCGCAACTCACATTTGTAGAAGAAATCTGATGCTGATTCTAGTGAGCTAGGATTGAGGCCCAAACTAAAACTGTTGAGAAAGAGTATAAAGAGACAGAAAAACATAGAAAGAGAAATTGCCATTGGATTAGAAAAGATTAAGATAATTGCTTATGAAAAAGATAAAAGTATGAAGGAACTTGAAATGCTATCTGCTCAATCTCCATGCTGTAAAATTGCACCCAAATTGGGACAACTTAGTTTATTTGACAAAGATTATAATAATATACAGATGACTAGGTTTTGAATGCAAAGAAAAGATGATCTTTAGTTAAAGTACTCTTTAGCCATTTTATTTATTTGTACATTTTTTTATAGTTTAAATTTAAAAGTTGATAAATTTGTGTATTCTATTGGGTTGAATTTGTAGGTTGTAAAACTTTTTTATTATTGTCATAAATTCAGATAAAAAAAATAATTTAATATAATAATTTTAAATATTTAAAAAATATTTATTTTTATATTTTTAAATTAAATATTAATTTTTAATTTTTTTTAATAAATTAGATATTATTTTTAAATATCATAACAATCACCAAATATATTGCCCAATGCGTTACGCAGCTGATCCTATTTAATATAAATTCTTCTATGCCATTAGTCTGATTCATAACCAATGGTCTCAAAGACTCAAACCGTGTGGGGCAGATGGATGAAAACACCATCAATATTAAATGAAGAGTATATATATATATGATCCTGAGTCACCCAAAAAAAATATGATCGTCAAAATACAAGAATATATTTTATGCTTTTTTTTTAAATTATCAATAATTTTTAAATTTTTTAAAAAACTCTATTATAATACTATTTAAATGTGTCGTTAAGATACAAAATAATTTAATCTATATATAAATTGCGTTTACGTATTTTTGCATATATATATATATATATATATATATATATATAGAAACCTTGAATTTCGAAAAATTTTAGAGCTAAATTACTTATTTATGGATCTTTTACCCTTAGTTATCAGTTAAGAGATTTTTTTTAAAAAGTATAGATAGATAATAAAAATATTAAACAATATGAATAATGGATATATCAAATATTTATTTCATTAGGTGTATGAATGATTATTCTAATATTAAGATTTAGGTAGATAATTTAAAAATATAATGTGTTTTGATTTAATTGGTGGTTGTTTATATTGTTCAAACAAATTATTAGTTACCTAACATAACTTTTTTTTTTTAAGCGTGACTTTAATTTGGTCAAAATATGTCTCACATCTTTTGAATAATAGATGCAACGCAAAAGCAAGAGCTTTATTCAGCTGAGGGTCAATTAAGATATATCAACCAAATTAAGAAAACAAACTATGAAATTGTTGAATTAGGTTAGTTGATTATATGAGATGAGATTGTTATTAGAGGTTAACTGCTCTCCTCTTAGAACTGATCTCAAACTTCAAATGAGTAAGACTCAAGAGCAAAACAATAATTATTCAAATTTCTTTTGTATTAAATTTTATTGATATGAAGCTCACACAAAGACAAAGCTGCAGCAGAAGACAACACTTATTACAGAGTAGAAAACCAATTATTTGAAGCACAAGCCCACACCACACAAACATATGCCCAAAAGAAAATGAAAATTCCCAACTAGTCTTCTTCGTGTGAAAATGATATATTGTTTAGTCAAACATGTGAAATTATTTAACTATTATTTTCACTCAAAGAAAACTGTATAGAAATAATACTAAGAAAAACTTGTGTATCAAGATTGAGCAAAGTGTATGTTCTAATACTGAGAAGGGTTGGCCAAGACGTAACCCTCAATAGCCCTGAAGAGACCTTCACCCTTGGCCTTACCCTTCTTCAACTCTTCCTCATCTGGCTTTGCATCTCCTTTCGAGTGGTACTTGAGAGTAAGCTTCCCAATGGATCCTCCGTTGGCTCCTTCAACCAGCTTTGTCTCAAATGTTATCTTCTCCGCCGTGGGAGGCAGAGCCACTCCTCCAACAACGCTGTAGTTGTATGCAAAGTTAGCCTCATCTATTGCCTCCACTTTGTGCAAGATAAACTTGGTTTCCCCACCTGCATATTTATCATTATTATTACAATTCACAATCCATAATTATTTCATCTACTAATTTTGTCTAATAAATTTTTTTGAAGAAATGCTTGTACTTTTAAAAAATCATAACAATTTTATTTTGTATTTAGTAAATAAAAAAATTCGTATGCTTGTGTTTAGCTTTAAAAAACTAAAAATACTTTTGAAAGCAATTAAAAAAAACTTTTTAAAATTAATTTATATTTATTAAAATTAAAAAATTTAATATAATTTTATCTAAATTTAATTTTTATATTAATATCGGTCATATAAATTTACGAAACTAACATTTTTATTAAAATTTGTCCGATACTTAACTAGAAAAAAAATGGTGATGACTGAATTGAATAGTTACTAACCCTCGACAATGTTGAGTTTCTTGATGGTTCCGGGACCACCGTTTCCCTCAACGATTTCAACACTCTTGACGTCATCAATAATCTTAGGGGTGATGGAGTCGGCATCTTTCATAGCATTGTAAAGCTTAGCAGGGGGCACGGTGGAGGTGATTTCATCCTCAAAAGTGAAGACGCCCATGACTGTGAATTAAGAAGCTAAGGGAAGGAACGAAAGGAATGAGGAGTAGATAGTAATAAGTGAGCTTAGATTTGTAGTGTGTGGTTGATGAGCAGAGGAGTGGCTTCTATTTATAGGCATATAATGGGGTCAAGGGAATTGCAATGGAATGGTGTGTATGCGAATTATGAAGGTGCTGACTGCATGTTCACTTATTGTTAATAAATAGTATTTTTGTTGTTAATTTATTGTGGCTGCCATGTTGGGTATTTTTAATGTTAATTTTTTATTTTTTTAGAGTTTGTTAAGTTTTATTTTTATTTTTAATATTTTTCTTTTTAAAATCTTTAAAAAAAATTAGAAACAGAAAATAGTTATTATTTTTATCTAAAATAATTTAAAAATAAAAAATAAAAATATTAACCAAACATATCTTTAATTTTATTCTAAATACTATTCTACTCATCGGTCAGTGCATGTCACCTTATACCAACTGTGAATTTTATATATATAAAATAGCTAAGCAGACACATATATTAAAAACTAATTTTTCTTAACTAACAATTACTCAGCAATAAAAGAAAATATAAATAAGGATTAAGATTTGAATTGTTATTAATAAAAAAATGTTGATTGATAGTTGACTAAAAAAATTAAATATTATAATATTTTTTTAGACACTATATATTATCATTAGAAGTAATTTAATATCAAGCATTATTTTATCCCATTTTCGGGTGGAAGAATATTATTGGTGGAGACTAATTCAAGCTTTAAATTGTCAAATATTGCAATTGGAAGCAATCAAATTCAACAAAGTTAACATTAAATTGAACACATCACTTTCAAGTTTCAAATAAGGCGTTCTCCTCAGTTATCAGTCGTATTCTAATGTTTACGATATTTGATGAAATAAATTACTACTCAAGTATATTGAACAGAAACAAAATGCATGTAGTGGAATTTAAAGTGGTTGAAAATTTCTAGACGCCCTTCTAGAACTCCCAATTTTTCATATTTTGTATATCGTTTTCTTTCTATGCATCGTATACTACACTCTTTTGTTTTTTCTTTAAAGTATAAAGCGTGCCTATCACTAGGAAGGAAGAAGAGAAAAAAATATATAAATTTTTTAATATAAGAAAGAAAAAGAACATACACTTAAGGTATTTAAAAGAAAAATAATATATTATATTAAAAATCAGTTAATATATATATCGTTTAAATATTTTTAATATATATTTTTTATTTCAGCATACAATTTATACATATAACTAATCATTTGGTAGATAATTTTTAATATATAAATAGCATGATCGATAAAAAAGATATTACAAAAGTAATTTCAATTAATTTCTCTTCTTGTAAATGAGATGTAACAAATTCTATGGTATGCTACCAACTTTTGTCGTTGCTCATAGCCTCATATACTATAGTACTTATATTATATGAGAGTTTCTTAATTCTTAGGTGTTTTTGGAGCAAATTTAATATTTCTTATATTCTTGTGTTGATGATCCCACTAAGGTATCTTTTGACTTCAAAGAAGTTAGGCTTATTCCTTTTTTTTTTCTGGGTATGAAGTATGCTTCAACTTCTAGAAAACACAAGTTGGGTATCTGTAAAAAAATATAGGAACCATTCAAATAAAAACGTCTAAAATATTTTTTTTAAGATATTTTTTATTAATTAAAATTTAACACATATAATTGATAAAATCGTGTTATTTTTGTCAAAATTAGGTTAGACAAATTAATTTAAACGAAAAATAGTGAATCAAATCTTGAACCAGTCTAAATTAATATTATTTTTGATAGAAAATGATTACAATATCCTTATTATAGAAAATGATTAAAATACTCCTATTATATATATATATATATATTAATTTTAAAAATTCTAAATCCTAACCCTATATTAGTAGAGAAGTAAAAGACTAGAATTTAGGATTCTCAAAATTAATATATATAATAAGAATATTTTAGTTATTTTTTATAATAAGGGTATTGTAGTCATTTTTTATAAAAAATAATATTAATTTAGACTAATTCAAAATTTGATTAACTATTTTTTGATTAAATTAATTTGTTTAGCCTAATTTTGATAAAAATAATATAATTTAATTGATTATATGTATTAAATTTTAATTACTAAAAAATATCTTTAAAATAAATATTTTAAACATCTTTATCTAAATAATTCTCAAAAAATATTTCAATATTCAAGTCAATAATAAGATGGTGAATATCTTCTTATGAGGTATAACAAAATTTAATTAATTAAGAACGTTCCTCCTGAAATATTCTGTTATTATCTAGAAATGAATGATCATAATGAAGGCGATGAACTTTACACCTGTTTCCGACTTATAGTATTGATGTGATCATTTTATCCGAGTTGTACTTTGGATTTAACCGAGTTATATATAATGACTGGATCATGTTCTATATATATCATATTTAAATATTGCTATATCAATATGGTGGGCTAATTACTTTTGAAGTTAAATTTAACCGCCACTAAAAATTATATTTTAACCATGGGTTAAGATATATTGTTATTGTTATATATAGTAAATTAAGTTTTAAATAAATATTAGGATTAAGTACGATTTTAAACTTTAAGATAGGGGTTAAAAATTTATTTTGTTTTCGATTTTTTTTATTTTAAAATGATTCCAAAAATTTAACTTAATTTTTAAATCGTCTTTTTTACCAAATTTTTTATTTTTATTTTAAAATATTCTTAACTAAAAAAAGAAAAAAAAAGAAAAGGAGCACAAGTTAAGAAAAAGGGGGAGGGTATTAGCTAGAAGGGGGTTGGGTTTTGGTTCATGGAGAAGATGAGGAAAGGAAGGGAAGGGAAGGGGAAGGGAAAGGGCCACTACCGCCGCCGCTCCTGCTCTTCGTTGTTTAGTCTTCATCGCTAGATTTTACTGTGAGAGTGGACGTTGCGCGCCGCGAGCTGCGAGCCATTTCTGCTCCTCCTCCTCGCCCTTGCCGTCATCGTCTCCTCGCCCTTGTCATCATCGTCTCGCCGTACCTCCTCTTCGCCGTTGTACCTCGTCTCGCCACACCTCTTTTTTGCCGTCGCACCTCGTCTTATCATTTGTTTTGGTAATTATATTTATGAATTTTTTGTTATTGTAATTGAAGATGAATTTGGGAATTTTTTATTATTGTAATTGCATATGAGTTTTGTTAATGAAAAAGGAAGAATTTTAGTTTTGAGTTTTGTTGATGGTTTTGAGTTTTGATTGTTCTCATTTTTTGAGTTCTGGGTGGTAGTGGTGGTGGTGGATTCAGAGTTTTGTTGTTCTTTTTATGATTTCATTATCATTGTTGTTGTTGTTCTTTTTCTTATATTTCTTCTTATAATTCCATTATCCATTGTTCTTCTGATGATGATGATGATGATAACCATGATGATAATGGTGGTGGTGGTGGTGGATCTTAGTTCAAGTTGGGTTTCTGTTCTGCTTCTGGTTGATTTTGGTTGATTTTGGAGAAGTTCTAATGATGATGATAATGGTGGTGGGTTCTAGTTCAACTTGGGCTTCAGTTCTGTTTTTGGTTGATTTTGGGAAAGAATGGGGAATTCGAATGACGATTTTAAAACTTAGTTAAACCTTCGGGATCATTTTATAGCAAAAAAAGAGGCCGGAAACGAAATAAATTTTTAGCCCCTACCTTAGGGACCAAAATCGTACTTAACCCTAAATATTATGATACACCTGTTATGGATCGTGTATACGCTATAACTTGACCCCGAACATTACAAATCAACAATTAATATTGATATCGCGTGAATCGTTTCTAACATCTTTGTTTCTTATTATTAATTAGCAAGGTTGCGAGAATCGAATCGGTCAATGAATCAATAAAATTACTGGTTTAATGGTTTCAGTGATCTAATCGAAATTCAATTGGAATTTAACTAGTTTAATTAAATATAAAATAAAAATATTAAAAATTTAATATATAATTTTAAATATTTAAATTCAATAATTTTTAAACTAATAAAATTTACAATTTCACAATTTCACATAATTAAAAGTTCACAAACAACTTCAAACATAAAAATTTATAACTAAAAAAAAATCAAAACCCACATAAATAACAAACATATAATGTTATATTACCCAAAAAAACATTAACAAACAAATTTTCAACTAATCAAGACACATCACAAATTATTATCAAAGGCACTACTGAAAGTGTTCCAATCCTCCAGAAGAATCTGATTGGGATTTTTGAACAACATTTTTTTGTGGTTGTTGATCACTTTATGATTGTTCCTTATTCAACATACAACAAAAAAATTGACCCTCAACAAAATTAACTCAACAATCAACAAAATCATTCAATTCAACAATTATTTTAAAAAATTAGCAACTTAAAAAATCAGTCAATTGAAGTAGCTCAGACAACTCAGCAACTCACAATTAAATTGAAGTTGCAGCGTTTACCGGCAACGAGAGAGGAAGAAAAATGACGTCGATAGAAGAATAGAAAGTGACGATGGAAACTGAGCTCGGAGAGAGAGAGAGAGAGAGAGAGAGAGAGAGAGAGAGAGAGAGAGAGAGAGAGAGAGAGAGAGAGAGAGAGAGAGAGAGAGAGAGAGAGAGAGAGAGAGAGAGAGAGAGAGAGAGAGAGAGAGAGAGAGAGAGAGAGAGAGAGAGAGAGAGAGAGAGAGAGAGGGAGGGAGGGAGGGAGGATGGTACCCTTCACGACTGGCGACGCCACGAGTTCAACTCAGAGCTCTGTGCGATGGCGACGAGAGAAGGGTTGAGCAAACCTTCCACAAGCAATGACGGCACCCACGGTCTGTTTCTTTTGACAACGACGATACTCTCTACCGGAGGAGAAGAGTTTGACAATGACTTTGAAAAGAGAGAGAGAGATTGTATCTCAATTCTAATTTTTTTTAAAGAAAAACGACGCCATTTTAAGGGGCATCCACCAAACTAGAAATCTTAAAAAAAATTGGTCGATTCTAATAATTCATCAGTTAACTGCTGATTCGGTCAGTTCTTAAATTGATTCTTTATCAAGTGGTTTTTAACACCGATCGAATCGGCCAGATGTCCAGTTCCTAATTAATCTGGTCAAACTGACCGGTTCGATTTGATTTTTATAACTATAATTATTAACATAATGATAACCGATAACAGTTAGTGACACACCACACTTATAAAAGGGTAAGTCTGAAAAAAAAAATAAGACAATCATATAATATTACTTTCTTAAAACGAAAATGTTTAATAAGAAAAAAAATAACTAAAATAAAGTAAGTTTCAATTTTTTTAATTTTTTTATCTTCCTATCATTACTATTCTTAAAAATGGTTTATAAATCTCAGATTAACTTAAATATCGAAATGTTTTCCACAGATACTCATTCCCCTTTCTTATTCTTTAGCAACCAAAGTATAACTTATTGAAGACCGAAAGACGATCATTTGAAGACAAGCTACATTAAGAACATGCCATACAAGAAACATACTATATTCTTAAAATCATTTTGTTTTTATTTTATCATTCTTTTATAAGAATATTAAACATTCATTCAAATTAATTAACTTTTTTTCCCCTTATGTATGTTCTTTTCTTACATAATGCTCATTCTTTTTCTAAAAAAAAAAATATTTTATCATTATTAACAAAGAAAATAATAAAAAGGCTAACGTAATTAATTTAAAATTTTTAAAAGATAAATTCAATTAAAAAAATTTTTGAAGACTAATTTAAAAAATTAATAATTTTTTAATAACGAATTTACCTATTTATCCATATTTTAGATAAATTACACTATACAAAAGTGCTTGAAACAAACACATATTGAAAAGATAGGATTTAATAAAAAGTTAAAAATTAACAATACGTTACCGCGAATTGATAATATGTTTCTGTCAATGAGTAATAGTTCAAATTGCATAATCTTCCCATACTCATTTAAGAGGTTGGGGTTCGAGTCTCCTATCTTTAGTAAAAAAAAAAAATTGATAATATGTTTCCATAAATTATACTTTTTCGAATAGAAAAATATTTTTTTTACGGATTGACAATACATCCCTAGCAAATTGTATTTTTATAAATGAAAACTTACTTTTTCTTACAATATGCCCCCTTGCAAATTGGTTGTGTCACAAATCGTTCCAATAAATTTGTTAAACACCAAATAACCTAACATTTAAGTGATTCACAAGAACTAAATCATTATATTAAAAAATTAGCCTAACAACTCCTTCATCCAACGGACAATCGTCTAATACTGATCGAAGGGCGAAAATAAATAAAAACAACAAAAAGAATTGAAAAGAAAAAATTCGCTAAGTAACATTAACAAAGAAATTCAAAAAAAAAAAACGTACTAACTTTTTATATTGATGAAGTGGGATACAAAGATTCAAATTTTATTAGACACCAAGCACACAAATTTGGTTGGTATAAGAAACATGCAACATTGAACGACACAGAATTGATGATGTTGTTGTAATCAATACAGAGTAGGGTTGGCCAAGACGTAACCCTCAATAGCCCTGAAGAGACCCTCACCCTTGGCCTTACCCTTCTTCAACTCTTCCTCATCTGGCTTTGCATCTCCTTTTGAGTGGTACTTGAGAGTAAGCTTCCCAATGGATCCTCCGTTGGGTCCTTCAACCAGCTTTGTCTCAAATGTTATCTTCTCCG